>NW_027199371.1:0-32944 GCF_038502225.1 Cherax quadricarinatus | reverse complement strand
CTCATATAAACAAGATTTATTTCTCTTTTCCAGTCACCTAGCAAACCCTAGTATCTGCTTTAGCAATCACCACTGAATTACTAGTAAATTTTCTACTTCAAAACCCTCTTCACTCCTCACTTATCCCTTAACTTCACAAACCTTTTTCACTTATCCTCTTATTTCACACTCCCCTTCCCGCCTCTTTTCACAGTCCGGTTTACCTATTACAATTCTAACTCCTTTCCATTCTGGCAGGACCAGAAAGTTTTAATCAATGGCTTTATCCATCCAAATTCCCCTCAATTCCATTTATCAGGGGTTGTGTCATTTTGTTGACTGCCTGACCTGATCTGCTGTCTCAGCCATTTTTAAAAGCACTGAGGGATGAAAACCCCACCTACAACCTGACTTTCCTTGAGTTTTATAGATATATTTGGCATTTTCTCCTATGATTCTCTCACTGTACACTGGTCAGCTACTGAAACATTAACCTTGGCAATTTAACTATTCACTTCTTTCCCACGATTGGCGCTGAGAGATAACCATCCTATATGATAGTTTCCTTGGAGTTTTGTATTGTAGATTTGACGATGTCTCCTGTGTTATCCTCTCATTAACAGTGGTACAGGTGATATGATGGTGGTACAGGTGATATGATGCTACTGTCAGTATAGATGAATGTCAGTATAGATGAGAACTTGACTTCGCTAGTTGTACATCTGGCAGTAGCTGGTGTTTGGATGCCGGTCAACCATGTTTAAATGCTCAATTCTTTACCTCGTTTGGCACTGAGGGAAAAACACTCCTACAGACCTGCCATTTCCTTGGAGTTTTGTTGTTAGGTTTTCTGCCATGTTGTCTTCCCATTGAACACTGGTGCAGTTGATATGGAGGTCAGTTATTTCAATGTAGTGGAAAATGTCTCATGTCAAGTTCACATCTGGCAGCAGGTCTGGTATTCAGGTATCTTTATTATTCTTAGTTATGTCTCCATTTAGCCAGTTGTACAACACTCAGGTATCTTTATTATTCTTAATGTCTCCATTAAGACAGTTGTACAACACTCTGGTATCTTTATTAATTATTCTTAGTTATGTCTCCATTAAGACAGTTGTACAACACTCTGGTATCTTTATTATTCTTAGTTATATCTCCATTAAGACTGGAAAAGCCATTCTTGGTGGAACATTTCCTTCATTAAACGACCTTAACTATGCTTAACTGCTATTTTCCACAATCAAGAAAGAAATCAGAATAACATAAGAACATTGCAGTAAGCCTACTGTCAAGGTCACAAAAGCTCAGATCTTTTGTAAGTCACATGAGCAACACCAGGAGATATGTATTAGAAAAAGTTTTAGATTTGTGTCTTGATCTCTTCTGATCAACGTCTCAGGTGGTAAACATTTTCATATAAGAATATCATAGTGTTTCCTTATGTGCCTTTCTAAACCAGGACCTATTTTATGTTGCCAGTAGGAAAATTCTGTTATGAGTAAAATAATAACGAAATGTTGGATGAAAAATAAAATGAAAATTAAAGATCTTCCTTCTAGAATACTTAATTATATAAAAACAAAAAAACAAAAAAAACAAAAAAAGAATGGAGTAACACTGCAGCAGTGTTACTGGCTCATTTGTATTATTTATTAATTATCTTATTTAGAATATGGATCCAGGCGCTATTTGTGGATGTTCATTTTTGTTTTCAATTTTTCATCTCGGATATTAATATGTTTATTATTTTAAGGTTTTGTAGATCCTTTAATGTGTGAGTAAGGTTTTGATCAAAATCTCTAGTAAGCCTTTTAGACAAACCAAGATCAATCAGGTGACACTGTATGTGGGCAGTATTTCTATTATCCACAATGATGTTATCAGTGTGGAGGTCTAGGTGAGCAAAACCTGAATCGTGGAAGTTGGCAAGTGCATCAGCAGCGGCACTATATGCCTTGAAACCCTCTTCATGAGTACTTGTTTTTAAAAATTGACTTAGTGTTATACCTTGTACATAGTCCATAACAATAGCTTGAGGATCGCTGTCAGTGACTCCGTATAGTCTTGGGGCTCCACCAGCGCCATCTGCCTCGTGAAGCAGTTGAGCTTCATTAGAGTCAAATGTTGTATGAAATATTTTGACTGCGACTGGAATGGCGGATCCATCATCTCCCTTTAGCAGTCCTTTTTGTGTCTTACCGTAGAGACCTTTACCAAGGTCTCCAGTTATAGTAATCTTATCCCATGGTACTACTGGCAGGTTGATAGGCTGATCCTTGGGAAGATCCACTGGTACACCAGGAACAAAAATTTCATCTATATCACTTACGTCACTGTTGGTTGAAGTACTGCTGTTGCTGCTGGTTGAGGAACTGCTGTTGCTGCTTGTTGAGGAACTGCTGTTTTTCCTGCTGTTGCTGGTCAGGAAACTGCTGTTTTTGCTGCTGCAAATGATGAAACAAATGCTGGTGTCGGTTCCACTTGTTTCAATGGAGATCCTGTCACTGCTGGTGACACTGATAGTACATTGATTACAGAGGTTGCTGTTGTCAGTTTTAGCAGTTTTTACTTTAGCGCAGAGCTCCAACTTATCTTCAAAGTAAGACTGAGAATGGCATCTCTTCAGTCCACGGCCTGTGGTCACCTTCACACTGAATTTATCCATTTTGCTTGACTCACTGGACGTAAACATATAGCTCAACTAGTTAGACTAAGATATGACTTCTCTCAAATAGATACCTAGCAGTGAAAAATATAGTTATACTCCTTGACTCTTGAGATATGAAAATATAGTAAAACTAGTCAGATCAGGATATGACTTCTCATAAATATTGAATATTAGGATTTACTAAGAAAAAACTCAGTGATATAGTCTCAGTAGTCAGTCAAACAGTTATATAGTCAAGTTAGAATTATTGATACTAAGTAGTGAAAATGTAGTTATACTCCTTGACTCTTCAAATATGAAAATATAGTAAAACTAGTCAGAACAGGATATGACTTCCTATAAATATTGAATATTAAGATTTATTAAGAAAACCCCCAGTAATATAGTCTCAGTAGTCAGTCAAACAGTTATATAGTCAAGTTAGAATTATTGATATAAGTAGTGAAAATGTAGTTATTCTCCTTGACACTTTATAAGATATTTTACTTGAGATATATTTGAAGAGAGACAAATTGCCTTCAATATAACTGCATGAGACTTGATTGATCGTTGTGTTATCATTTGTAAAGAAAGTTATAGTAAATACTGCTAGTGTCCCTGGTTTTTGACATTGTTGTGTCTGAAGATAAAATTTAAGATCAGGAAGAGGCAGATATCGTTAAGGAGGAAATGGACGTGGAAAATGTTCTCATTATCATTGATCAGAACCTATAAGTTGCTTTACTCACACTCAATAACAGTGTATAAGAAGATGCTCTTACTAATCCAGAGGTTAATTATTTGGTGAGTGGTAGAGAACAAAAACAATAAATAACCTTTTGTGGAGGATCTCACAGTTCTTAATGCATTCAGAGAAGCAATGGAGCAAGTGGAAAGAGAGAAATTGGTCACCATCTCAACAATTGGACCCGTAAATATTAATACTATACAGCAATCCGCACAATAGTTATTAGATCCATCCATTTTATAGATGGTAGCACATTAGCCTTTAGATACACAAAATGCCTAGAAAACTGACCCCAAATTGGTTAATAGAAAAACGTCTTGATATACGCAATATTTAAAAATATATTTAATCTGTTGTAAAAAGCTCAATTATATTTGTTTAGAGTGTGTTGTATTTTCATTAATAAGATGCCTTAAAATATCACATGGTGTGTTATACTATCTACATATTATTCGATAAGTTGACAATTATACACCTAGTGCTCAAGATGCTGATCACATACTTTGTGTAGTCATCTGGGAAATTATAAAGCTAATGGAACAGCTTCCAAAAATGCCTTAGTCTGGCAACAACAGTCAGTCTTTTTACATTTCAAGTTTCTCCGTTCATGTTATCATGGTGACTCATAGATCTGTTTAGAATTCTGTTTTACACTACATTCAGATGCATTATTTATTTCTTGTGTATTATTATTTCTAATGCTTATCCCAGGCAGACCTTGATAATATTCAACTTGTTTCTTCAAGGTTAGTGATGGAATGAATTCTGGGCATTTTTACTTGGCTTCTCCAACAAGTATGTTATTATGTGAGTCAAGTGCATTCAGTGATGACATAAAATCAGTAAAGTAACTATGGTATGACTAGAATGACAACTCATTTTGCAACGTAGATACCTAGTTAATAATTGTTATGCTAACTCAACAGGTTGTTCTAATTCCCATCTAAGTAGTTGACAACAACAGCAGATGTAGCCTTTCCAATATATTGTTGTTTAGATTCTTCAGGGAATATAATTTGTAATATTCTACCACCATTAAGAGAGAAATTTCTTCTTGAGCAGTTTGTTTTGTAAGTAATTTAAGAAAGAAATTTCTGTTGATGAACTTCGTAGGTGGAACTTCATATATGCGAAATTAAGAATATCTTCCATGTTTGGATGAAATATTCTTATTATTTATGGTGACAGAACACATGAAGGTTATTCAGTTTAATGTAACTGAATGTTTTCACAATCAGTTTATATTTGTGTTTACTAGAGTACAATCATCAAGTTTAATGGTGACAATGTTAGTTTATTTATCAAAATTTTAATATCAATTTCAGTGTTAAGATCACTTGTATCACTGATATTAAATTCAAATTCAAATTCAAAGTTTATTCTCTATAAAGATTACAATGCTGAGTTTACAGAAATTTGGTTATTGTTTGGTTTACATGTAGTAAAATTGTGATTACAGAGTGTACCACTAGAACGCTTAGCATGGCTAGGCATTTCGGGCATACTTAGTTTTATTCTTAATTGTAAAATATTACAAATTATGAGGTAAGCTGGTATTATGACTAAGTGACTAGATACTAGTTTGTGAGTTTAGCAATGTGAATGCTTTTGTTTTGGCACAGTATATAGTTTCAGTATTGGAGTATCACAGGATTCATTATTTTAAGACTGAGATTAATATTTCTGTTTATGGTCAAGTGAGTGAGCGAGTGTAAGTGTGAACCACCAGGTGGTATTCGTGTAGTTAGTTGACGGGGTGTATCAGGGAGATAAGATGTTTTCTAATGGTAGTTTTGAAGGTGATGAAGGTGTCTGCAGTTCTAGAGTTCTCAGGTAGGGTATTCCAGATTTTAGGGCCTTTGACATACATTGAATTTTTGTAAAGGTTTAGTCGGACACGGGGAATGTCGTAGAGATGTTTGTTTCTGGTGTTATGCCTGTGGGTTCTGTCACAACTATCAAGAAAGCGTTTTAGGTCAAGGTTGATATTAGAGTTTAAGGCCCTGTAGATATAGATTGCACAGTAGTAAGTGTGGATGTACTGAACTGGGAGTAAGTTTAGATCTTTGAAGAGTGAGGGGGTGTGCTGCCAGGGATGGGATTTAGTGATTATTCTTACTGCAGCTTTTTGTTGGGTTATTATTGGCTTTAGGTGTGTTGCTGCAGTTGATCCCCAAGCACAAATAGCATAGGTGAGGTATGGATAAATAAGTGAGTGGTATAGTGTGAGAAGGGCATTTTGCGGCACGTAGTATCATATCTTGGAGAGGATCCCAACCGTTTTGGATACTTTTTTGGCTATATGCTGGATATGGATGCTGAAATTCAGGGTGTTGTCAAGGTATAAGCCTAGGAATTTTCCCCCATTATTTCTGGTAATTAGAGTGTTGTCAATCTTAATGTTAATTTGTGCATCTCCTGCTCTGCTACCAAACATAATATAGTAAGTTTTGTCAGTGTTAAGCGTAAGTTTATTGGCTGTCATCCAAGTCGATATTTTAATCAGCTCCTCATTCACAATGGTGTTGAGGGTGGCAAGATTAGGGTGAGAGATGACATAAGTCGTGTCATCAGCAAAGAGAATGGGTTTCAGGTGTTGGGATACGTTTGGAAGGTCATTGATGTATATGAGGAAGAGCAGGGGACCAAGGGCACTTCCCTGCGGAACTCCAGTATCAAGTGGCCGTGTTGCTGATGCTGTGTCTTTAATGGTGATGTACTGATACCTATTAGTAATGTAAGATTTGAAATAAGCAAGTGCATGGCCTCTTATACCGTAGTGGTCAAGTTTGTGGAGTAGGATTTCGTGGTTTACTGTGTCAAAAGCTTTTCTTAGGTCAATAAAAATTCCTAGTGGATATTCCTTATTTTCCAATGCTGTGTAAAGCAGATCTAGCATTTTTATGATTGCATCATTAGTGCTTTTATTTTTCCTGAATCCAAACTGGCAGGGGTTGAGTATGTTTTGAGCCGTTATAAATGAATACAGTCTCCTGTGCACGAGTTTCTCAAAGATTTTGGATAGCAATGGTAAGTTTGATATTGGCCTATAGTTGTTTAAGTCTGTAGGGTCACCACCTTTATGTATTGGTGTAACCCTTGCCATCTTGAGTAGTTTCGGGAAGGTGCTAGTCTCTATTGACTTGTTAAAAAGTAATGAAATAGCATGCGAAAGGACATGGGCCGCTCGCTTGTACAGTAATGGTGGGACATGAGACAGATTCCCCGAGTTATTTTTAAGTGACTTTATGATCTCAATGACTTCCATGGGCTCAGTTGGTGCAAGATAGAAGGAATTAGGGAAATTTCCATCTAGGTAGTCCCCGGCATGGGCATTGGTATGTGGGATTTTACTGGCGAGATTAGATCCTATGTTTGAGAAGAAGTCGTTTATCTTGTTAGCTGTGTCAGTGGGATGTAGTGGTGTTTCATTAGGTTTAGTTAGGACAATATTCTTGGTTTTTCTCAGTTTGTGGGTCCCTAGAATCTGAGAGAGTGTTTTCCAGGTCTTTTTTATATCTCCTCTAGTGTCTGTGAATCTACTGGAGTAGTATAGTTGTTTGGCTTTTTTTATTACTTTGGTGAGAGCTGATGAATAGTGTTTAAGAGTATCTTTGTGTATTAAGCCCTGTCTATATTGCTTTTCATATTGGTGTTTCTTGTCAATGGATTTCAGAATGGTGCTGGTTAGCCATGGGCAACCAAGCCGTTTGTTTGTGATCTGTTTTGTTTTTATAGGACAATGTTTGTTGTATAGTCTAAGTAATTTGTTAAGAAAGATGTCTGTCCAGTCATCAATACCATTGGCCTTGGAGAATTCTGTAGGCCAATCAACAGTCTCTAGGTCAGCTGTGAACTTCCTTACTGAGGCCTCGTCATGGAGTCTAAATGAGACTTTGTTGTATTCAAGTGGTGGTTTACTAATGTTTGTCAGGAGGAAGGTAGGGTAGTGGTCTGTAGTGCTATCTGTGATTATCCCTGATTTAAGGGGGGCTAGTATATTGGTCCATATGTGGTCTATTATGGTTGCACTTGTCTCAGTGAGCCTGGTTGGTTTAGTTATTGTTGGTATGAGAAGTGTGTTGTTCATATTGTTGATGAAATCAGTTACAGGCTGATCATCTAGTAAGCCAAGGTTGATGTTGAAGTCTCCAGCTAAGAGAAGGTGGTGCTTATTCATTTGTCTGTTTGTTATTAGTGACTTTAATTTCTCACTGAAATTTGGGATGTTTGTGTGAGGTATCCGGTAAATGGCACCGATTGTTATAGGCGTCTTAAGGTTTTTTACAGTAAAATTAGCAAAAATGTATTCCCCATATTCATCACTAAAGCAAGTGGTGCTAAGACAAGATAATTGGTTAGAGTAATAGATTGCAATACCACCCCCAACTTGGTTTGTTCTGCAGTTGTGAATTGCTGTGTATCCTGGTAGAGGGTAGATATCTATTGTGTCCTGCTTAAGCCAGGTCTCAGTAAGAATAATGCAGGAGAAGGGTATCTTTAGTGCTTCAAGGAGTGCTAGGAGGTCATCATAGTGTTTGCTTAAGGACCTGATGTTGTAGTTAAGTACTGATAGACTTTTAGCATTGTTTAGGATAGTGGTGGCTTGTGATGCTGTGTAATAAAGGCAGTTACTTTCCAATAGGTTTTGATTGGGTGTCAGATTATGGAGGTTTAGATCAGGGTCAACGTGATCAATCATCTTCTAGGTTTAAAATTATGGTTATTTATATCCTGAGTTGTGTGTTGAGTTCTACTACTGATATCTGTAGTGGTTGGAAGTTTGGACAAGTATATAGCTAGAGTATTTTGGTCATGTAGGGTATAGTCACTACTACACATAATGAAGTTGATGTTGTCTGTGTGTTGTGCTGGAATGAACTAAAGTACAACTAGGTATAAACTAGTAATATAAAAATACAAATTAAAAATAGAACAAGACTCTCACCTGTAATTGCACTAAGGTCTAATAATGACTTTTGTGGAGTCTATGTTTTGAGCTAGAGTGAGCTAAAGTACAATAGGTTTAATCTAATAATATAAAAGTACAAATTAAAAATAGCACTAGTCTCTCACTAGTAATTGCACTATGGTCTAATATAGTGAATTTGGTATTGACTATGTCTTGAGGTAGAATGAGCTATGGTACAACTGAATTTAATCTAATAATATAAAAATACAAATTAAAAGTAGCACCAGTCTCTCACTAGTAATTGCACTATGGTCTAATATAGTGAATTTGGTATTGACTATGTATTGAGCTAGAAAGAGCTATAGTACAACAACTTTAGTCTAATAATATAAAAATACAAATTACAAATAGCACCAGTCTCTCACTAGTAATTGCACTATGGTCTAGTATAGTGAATTTGGTATTGACTATGTATTGAGCTAGAATGAGCTAGAGTAAAACTGTGATTAATCTAATAATATAATAAAGGAACAAGACTCTCAATTGTAATTGCACTAAGGTCTTATATAAGTTGTTTACAAGAATTAGAGTATAATTAGATTTAAATTGACAGGATAAAATACACAAATTAAGGTAGCAAAAAATAATAAAAGAAAAAAGAATTGATAAAAATAAAAATGGCAATGACTTGGTTATAATATGCTAGTAAGATGGTAGACAGGATGATATAAAAGTTGTAGTTGAAAATACTAGGTTAAAAAAGTATGGAATAAAAATGGTCAATAAAAGAAGCTTACAATAAGTTTGATCAATATAGTTTAAAGTAAAATTGGGCAATAATAGGGATTTAGAATAAAATTGGGCAATTGAGTATTTTTTAAAGTGAGATAGAATTATTGAAGACAAGTTATGGATAGTTTATAATAAAATAAGATAGAACAGTGATGTGGTAAGTTGTAAAAAAGGAGATAGATTCTGTAGATATTAAATACAATTAAGACTATGAGGTAGAATGGTCGTTGAATACAACAATGACAATTAAAAGTAGTTGGAGTATTAGAATTTTAGGGGGGCACAAATTTATGACAATATAACACTAACGGTGGACTATGGGTATTATCTGCACTTTACTCTGATTCTGTTAGTCCAGCCTCACTTAGGAATGTTTTAAGGTCATGTTCTGTGGAGATGAAGTATCTCTTTCCAGTGGGCTGTTTCCTAACTGCTATTTTTCCATCCCTCACAAAGCACTGGTGGATTTTTTGGGCATAGCGCAGTTTTCTTAGCCGATAAAGAAGGTTTTGTCTCGTTTTGGTAAGGCACTCATTGACGTAAACGTCAGTTTTCATAGAAATAGATGTTTTTAGTAGGTTGTTTCTTTGTAATCTAGTTTGGAATTTTAACAGCACTGTTTTTTTACCTGCATGATAGCCCATCAGTTTGCAATCCTTTAAGTCATCACTACGTATGTTAAGGCGAAGGTGGTCCTTGATAAGCTGTAGGGTGGTCTCCATGCAGGTCTCTTGGGTGACTGTGGCTGGGAGATGTTTGCTGTTAACTACAACAGCGTCAGATAGCTGCTGTTGGTCATTATGGTCTTTGAAGTTGGTTATGACATTGGCAAGTTGTTGGTCCACTCTTGATCTTTCCTCTGTAATGTTGGTAGTAAGTAGGGTGACTTGGTCTTTTAAAGTGTTGATGGTGTCTAGGGACCGGGTGTGGGTGTTGCTTTGTTGTTCTAGAGTGTCTAGTTTATGTTCTAGAGCAGTGATCTTGTTGAGGTAATCTGCATTGCTAGCCTTTAGTTCCTGCATTTCTTGAGTTAGTTTGGTGATCGTTTGGTTCTGAATCATAAGGAGTTTAGCTATTTCTGGGTCGGTGATCTTCTTGACATCAAATACTGGGAAGGAGTTATCTTGGACTGTAGCGGCGGCCATGTTTGTTGTCGTCTGTCGTGTGTTGTGGTGGTGTCGGTGGGTGATGAGGGTTGCTCCTTCCTTGGTAGTTTTAGGCAAGCCAAAACATTTTAATCCCATAAAAATGTGTGTGTCTTTTTAAAATACAGTTTTCAGCAAGTTTCTCGGTTATCATTACTTCTTCTCCTACTTGTATCACCCCGATCGTCCCAGCTCTAATTTTCTCAATTCATTACATGGAATATGTGTATATGTCATATTGTAATAAGTATCTGTGGTATAGCACTAATAGCAGGTTAGGTTGTCCTCTATACATTAGAAATAAAATATAACATACAACAACAGGAAAAAGTAAATATAAGATACAGGCGACAAATAATTTTGCCACTCAGACAATGGTCATCCAGTGAGCGAGATAGATTTACACTGTTTAAGTAGCTCTCATCTGTCACTTATTTAACTGTTTTTACAAGAGTGAAATATTGGTAGTGATTAAGAGGATGGATGGCAATCTAGAAAGATAGGAATGAGACCGAGACTTCTTCGTATTCTTAATATCAGTGATACGATAAATGATCTTAATTGGAGGCCAGGGCTTGAGATGAAGGTGAGGTGACCTTGGAGGTCAGGGCTTGAGATGAAGGTGAGGTGACCTTGGAGGTCAGGGCTTGAGATGAAGGTGAGGTGACCTTGGAGGGCAGGGCTTGAGATGGTGAGGTGACCTTGGAGGGCAGGGCTTGAGATGAAGGTGAGAGAGAAGGTGTTAGTTGTCATTCTATAGAGTATCATGCATCACAGAATGTATCAAAGAATCCCATCATATTTATATACACTGGGACCTAAGATGTGATAAGTCACTTTGCCTGACTTCTTTAGGTTATTCTAGGAAACTCTCATACATGTTGCAGTCACATTAACTTGTGTAACTGTACTCGTATGCAGACCTGAACAGTATACTGTATACTATATGTGCACTATACTCATGTATACTGAACAGATAGCTTTCTTATAAGCTTTATATAACGTCATGAGAACACACAGATAAGGTAAAAGATGTAACAACAAACGTCGGTATTTTGAGAGTAATATGAAGAAATAGATGATTAAAACTAAATACACAAGTCCTCAAATAACCATGTATGAAAAAAATTGCGGTAAATCTAATCAGTTTTTGAATGACTGAATTGACTTGACGCTGTAAACTGAAGGGGAAGACTATTTCAGTGTTCCACTGTCATGTAGGGGGTGATGATTAGGGGAATATGGGGGTAAGCGGAGGGAGTCAGTAGGCAGGGGACAGGCAGGCGAGGTGGTAGGAGAGATGATTAGCGGAGGTAGGTAGGTAATGTGAGGTCACCGGTGACTACATCTTCACCTCTCATTACTCTACACTCCACACTACTCACCCTCTCACTGCTTTAACTAAACATAATAAAATATAAGAAATAGGAATAGCAAATAACGGGGACAGTGAATATTACTATTCTACTCAAACACAGTTTATTATTAAGTCCTTGTACAATAATATATTTGGGAACTGGAGTACATCATTGGGGTTTAGATAAATGGGGTGGTACACATAAGCAGTGAGACAGGGAAATACAATCAACTTGACCAAAATGAATATAACTTACAATATAGTTCAGAGGACAGTTCATCACAGGAACTAAGCCACAGGTCCCAAGACCTATACAGCACGAGTACTGCTCCAAGCCAGTACTCTGCCCAATGTCTCCAACAGTCTCTCCTCCCAAGACTCCAGCTCAGCTCTGCTCCCAGGCCAGAGCTCTGCCCGAATCTCCTCTGCTCAGCTGTTCCTTGGGTTTATATGGTGGTCCAAGCACACCCCACAACCACGTGTACGACCTGACGCCTAGGTCTGATGCCGTCAAGAACAAAAGACCTCAGACGTGGGCGTGGCTGACAGACATTTGCCAAGGCAAGGTGTAACCATATAATTGGTTAAATTAGGTCTCCCCAGAGACCTCACAAGCCCAGCTGGACTACATCACACCACCACTGTATGAAAAAAAAACTGAATAGTATTGCTTGCCACAGAGTTAGTTACTAATGGTTGTGTAATTGTTTCACTTTCCACTTTAACCCCTTCAGGGTCCAAGGCCAAAATCTGAAGTGGTGCTCCAGTGTTCAAGAAATTTTGAAAAAAAAAAAAAATATTTTTTCTTACAGAATTAAAGAGCATATTTTTGTGAAGGTAAAAAGACAAAAAAAAAAATTCTGATCAGTACTTACCGAGATACAGTGCCAAGAAGTTTGTCCAAAATGATGTGGTGGCGGCAACATCGACGAATTCCACATACACGCATTATTTTATTTAGCAGTTTTTGTAGTTTTTTTTCTTTTCTTTTCCAATTTTTTTCTTTTCCTACTAACATTTGGGGCCTGAGAGACCAATACTGTATATAATGTATATATATAAACTCACTGTATTGAACACAGTAACTGCACTAAAGTTATCATATTATTGTTTACCACTGTTGTTTATTACAATAAACATGCACAAATCTTGTATAATACTAATGTTCTATCATATATTTACATATTTACAATCACTGGACATGGTTTTAGAACTGCTGGAGCTTGTGGAACTCCTTGAAACAAGGCACCATACACAGAGGCACCTTACATTCCTCACACAAACCGAGTGTCTTTGCGTCTTTGTTACCGTCGTTTTGTTTGTGCACAGACGATGCATCTCTTCTAAGCAAATTTCTTCTGAGTTGAAGGAAGCTGTATTATGAAATGATTACCTTCCCTCCTCAAACACTTGGGTATATCCTGAGGAATTTGAGGACCTTGTTGTATAGCAGGTGTTCTTACCTGGTACTTCATTATGAGTTGTCTGACAACAGACAAACAAAATTCACCATACGGTGGTCTGTTGCCAGTCTTTATTTGGTACATATTATATGCATTGAGCATTGAAATGTCCATGAGATGAAAGAAAAGTTTCATGTACCACTTGTAACTCTTATGAACACAATCAACAAAACCAATCTGCATGTCACATTTGTCAACCAAGAGCATGTTTTGTGTATAATCAATCACTGTCACTGGTTTTCGAATACGTTCATTAGTCACTCGATCAACTTTGCCACTGTCTTGCATTTCATTACGGTGAATGGTTGTCAACAATGTGACATCTCGTTTGTCATGCCACCATAATGCCATGATGTCATTGGCAGTAAACACCTTCCAGTCATCACCACGAGCACCTGCGTTGAGCCTGGGCATATGTTTACGATTAGAACACACTGTGCCACACACATCTGTCTTGTTCACTCACAAGAAATCACTGAGTAATGGGCTTGTGTACCAGTTATCGGTATATAATGTATGCCCCTTACCAAGATAAGGTGCCATCATGTTTCTCACTACGTCACCTGAGATACCCAATAACATCTTGGTATCTTTCAATGTTTTACTTCCCGTGTATACAACAATATCCAACACCAGGCCACTGTCACAGCCACAGAGTACAAACAGTTTTATACCAAAGCGTTTCCTCTTGCTCGGTATATACTGCTTGAATGACCGTCTACCTTTGAACAAAATCAAAGACTTGTCAATTACAAGATTCTTGAATGGATAAAATTATATGCTGAACCTTTGTTTGAGATACATGAAAACATTTCTAATCTTGTATAACCTGTCACTTCTGTCAGGCCTGGTTTTGTCAGAGAAGTGCAACATATGTAACAGTAAGATAAACCTGTTCACTTTGATGATTTCACTGAAGACCGGGGTAGAAATTAGCCGATCTGTGGACCAGTATGCTTTTATATTATGATTCTAGACATGAGGCATAAGCATTATTGTTGCAAAAAGCAAATACATTTCTGCAACAGCTGTCTCTTTCCACCGGTGTAGTCTTGACTGTGGTGATATGATCGTATTTGCCATGGTATACTCAAAATACTTATTACTTTCCCTGACAATAGTTTCCATCAATGGCTGGCCAAAGAATAATTCAAAGAATTCCAGTTCATTAGCCGTGGTTCCAAGGGGACAAGTAGGTAGAATTCCACTTTGAGAGTCATCAAAGTGGTGGGGCTTGGGAACAAAATTGGGATTTTGCTGCCAATCCCACATACGGTTTGCTGGTGGATACTGGACATCATAGGCTGGTTGTGCGGGTGTTTGTGGTTGTGGTGGGCTGGTGGCTGACGCTCCGCTTTGTCCTTGAACTGAGGAGTCAGCAGCGTGGGTACCAGCCTGGGCTGGTGAGTCACGCATGGCGGTGCCACTACCATCACCACTACCACCATCTGCTGATGCCTGTGGTCTATCCATGCCAAGTGTAGCCACATCATCCTCACTATCACTATCTAAACCTGGTGTAGGGCCGCGGGATGTTCTCTGGGATGTACTCCATCCCCTGGGCACAGCATAGGGTACACCACCCGAGCGCATGCGGAGGTGTACATACCGATGCTTCACTGGTGAATATGATTCCTCACTATCACTATTCGAATGATCGTCAGGCGCAATAAAATCACAATCCACGTCACTATCATCATCATTACTGAAGTCAGAGGCCTGGCCACGCGAAAATATTAGTTTTCTCTTGCGTTGAGGTACAACTGACCATGACTGACGAGTGCCCACACCAGAGGTAGAAGGTTGAGGATCGTCAGGGTTTTCTGCACTATTATCGATATCCTGGTCATTCCTTTTGGTCACTAACTGATCAAAGCCAAAGAATTCGTCTTCATTTCCACTTCCATCAGTGTCAGAACTATCAGATAGGAAGAGGAGAGTCCCAATTTTCCGTGGAGTGAGAGCTGACTTGCGACGAGGCATGGTGAACAAGGGTAACGGAGCCGGCGTTCCCACAATGCTATGCGGGCGCCTAGATTTTTTTATTATGACGCACGCCCACCACACAGACCCGTTCTCTCACATGTAGGCCTATGAGCACTTTCGCGCTAAATTTGATGGCGCTAGAATTTTGGCGTAGATCTACGGTTTGGACACTCAACGTGAAGCCGTAGATCTATGGGACGGACCCTGAAAGGGTTAAGGAACATTAGTAACCACAAAATGCATTAATATGTACAAGTCCATAATGAAGTTCAATCTCTATGAGTACTTTGGCAACCTGTCCATGTCTCTTTAGACATCATGTTACAGGTGTTGCATGAACTATGTAATTTTGATTGCAAGAAACGTTTCTAGACCTTATAAAAGCCAGACTGGCCGAGGTCTGGTCCCTGAGGGGCCAGTCTCTTCCTATTTTGCTATGTTATGCAGTTTAATACTACTTGTCGCTTCTTTCTTAGGGAGCCAATCACTGATGCATAAAGGAAAATTGTTCTTTATGCCACGAGACTTCAGATAATTATTAACTCTCTGAGCGGTACTTTGGGTCTCTTCTTTACGCCGAGGAACACAATTTATGTGGGAACCTTGTTGTTCACATTTTTATTCATATTGTGAGGAACAAAGTAAACTGTGTTGGTAAGCTCCACTTACTGTATTGGTAGTATTTTTTATTAAAAAACTTAATTAATCAATATGGCAGTACCTTTCAGAAAGTTCATGATATTGTTTCTAACTACAGTTTTCATTAGTTTATCCACAACATATATTAAGATGTCTGGGCTGTAAATGAGACAGCATCTATCTTTTGAATGCAAAAATTAAATTGGCTAATTAAAAGTCACATGATATTTTGCGTACATCAACTGATTTGCTAAACATAACTGTTAGCCGATTTACAATTTTGTACTGAGATTCTTTGAGTAGTCTGTGAAATTTTATCTGGTTCAGTAGATTTATTAATATTCAGACGTAGTAGTAATTTTCATAATGCTGATTTCAAAGAAGGTGAACTGTCTGAGTAGGTTGTTTACATTTTATGGAGTGACGACCCACCTGGAAACAACATTGAGAGGACAGTCCATAACTTTGTTGGTATCCTCCCTTCAAGGGAGGTTCCGTGATGCTGGTAAGGGGCTCTTGATCTAGGGAATTGGATCTGTGCTCCAGTTCCTTGAATTACGCCTGAATTCCTTCCATCCCCCCAACAGGCGCTGTATAATCCTACGGGTTTAGCACTTCCCCATGATTATAATAAATAATGTTGGCATCCTCGTTGTTCTGTCATAGTTTAAGAAACAAATCTTTCTCTAAACATATTTAAAGAAATTCTTCTAGTTTTTTTATGTGAGAAATTTTTTTTCTAAAGGTTAGCGTTTGCTGACGCAGTAATTACCTCTCGTCAGAAGCGACAAAACTAAAGATTTTATGCATAATACTGTACAGTTCTACTATTAATAAAGTCCTGTACGAATTTAATGATTATTAAAGAAATCTACGACAACAATATTTTATACTTTATTTGTAATATTTGTTAGTACTCAGCCTGTCATAAGTCCTAAACTGATTTCTCACATACTGCATTCAGAAAATTTTCGATTTACGTTACTTAGAGTAGGTTTAGTTAAGTTAGATTGTGTTTTTTTTTTTTAACAAAAAATGACCAATTATGTCATACAGTGGACCCCCGCTTAACGATCACCTCCCTATGCGACCAATTATGTAAGTGTATTTATGTAAGTGCGTTTGTACGTGTATGTTTGGGGGTCTGAAATGGACTAATCTACTTCACAATATTCCTTATAGGAACAAATTCGGTCAGTACTGGCACCTGAACATCTGGAATGAAAAAATATCGTTAACCGGGGGTCCACTGTATTACAATCGCACATATACAGTGGACTCCCGCATAGCGATATTAATCCGTGCAAGAGAGCTCATTGTTATGCGAAATTATCGTTATGCGAATGAATTTTCCCCATAAGAAATATTTTATTTTTTTTTTTTATTATCACACCGGCCGATTCCCACCAAGGCAGGGTGGCCCGAAAAAGAAAAACTTTCACCATCATTCACTCCATCACTGTCTTGCCAGAAGGGTGCTTTACACTACAGTTTTTAAACTGCAACATTAACACCCCTCCTTCAGAGTGCAGGCACTGTACTTCCCATCTCCAGGACTCAAGTCCGGCCTGCCGGTTTCCCTGAATCCCTTCATAAATGTTACTTTGCTCACACTCCAACAGCACGTCAAGTATTAAAAACCATTTGTCTCCATTCACTCCTATCAAACACGCTCACGCATGCCTGCTGGAAGTCCAAGCCCCTCGCACACAAAACCTCCTTTACCCCCTCCCTCCAACCCTTCCTAGGCCGACCCCTACCCCGCCTTCCTTCCACTACAGACTGATACACTCTTGAAGTCATTCTGTTTCGCTCCATTCTCTCTACATGTCCGAACCACCTCAACAACCCTTCCTCAGCCCTCTGGACAACAGTTTTGGTAATCCCGCACCTCCTCCTAACTTCCAAACTACGAATTCTCTGCATTATATTCACACCACACATTGCCCTCAGACATGACATCTCCACTGCCTCCAGCCTTCTCCTCGCTGCAACATTCATCACCCACGCTTCACACCCATATAAGAGCGTTGGTAAAACTATACTCTCATACATTCCCCTCTTTGCCTCCAAGGACAAAGTTCTTTGTCTCCACAGACTCCTAAGTGCACCACTCACTCTTTTTCCCTCATCAATTCTATGATTCACCTCATCTTTCATAGACCCATCCGCTGACACGTCCACTCCCAAATATCTGAATACGTTCACCTCCTCCATACTCTCTCCCTCCAATCTGATATTCAATCTTTCATCACCTAATCTTTTTGTTATCCTCATAACCTTACTCTTTCCTGTATTCACCTTTAATTTTCTTCTTTTGCACACCCTACCAAATTCATCCACCAATCTCTGCAACTTCTCTTCAGAATCTCCCAAGAGCACAGTGTCATCAGCAAAGAGCAGCTGTGACAACTCCCACTTTGTGTGTGATTCTTTATCTTTTAACTCCACGCCTCTTGCCAAGACCCTCGCATTTACTTCTCTTACAACCCCATCTATAAATATATTAAACAACCACGGTGACATCACACATCCTTGTCTAAGGCCTACTTTTACTGGGAAAAAATTTCCCTCTTTCCTACATACTCTAACTTGAGCCTCACTATCCTCGTAAAAACTCTTCACTGCTTTCAGTAACCTACCTCCTACACCATACACTTGCAACATCTGCCACATTGCCCCCCTATCCACCCTGTCATACGCCTTTTCCAAATCCATAAATGCCACAAAGACCTCTTTAGCCTTATCTAAATACTGTTCACTTATATGTTTCACTGTAAACACCTGGTCCACACACCCCCTACCTTTCCTAAAGCCTCCTTGTTCATCTGCTATCCTATTCTCCGTCTTACTCTTAATTCTTTCAATTATAACTCTACCATACACTTTACCAGGTACACTCAACAGACTTATCCCCCTATAATTTTTGCACTCTCTTTTATCCCCTTTGCCTTTATACAAAGGAACTATGCATGCTCTCTGCCAATCCCTAGGTACCTTACCCTCTTCCATACATTTATTAAATAATTGCACCAACCACTCCAAAACTATATCCCCACCTGCTTTTAACATTTCTATCTTTATCCCATCAATCCCGGCTGCCTTACCCCCTTTCATTTTACCTACTGCCTCACGAACTTCCCCCACACTCACAACTGGCTCTTCCTCACTCCTACAAGATGTTATTCCTCCTTGCCCTATACACGAAATCACAGCTTCCCTATCTTCATCAACATTTAACAATTCCTCAAAATATTCCTTCCATCTTCCCAATACCTCTAACTCTCCATTTAATAACTCTCCTCTCCTATTTTTAACTGACAAATCCATTTGTTCTCTAGGCTTTCTTAACTTGTTAATCTCACTCCAAAACTTTTTCTTATTTTCAACAAAATTTGTTGATAACATCTCACCCACTCTCTCATTTGCTCTCTTTTTACATTGCTTCACCACTCTCTTAACTTCTCTCTTTTTCTCCATATACTCTTCCCTCCTTGCATCACTTCTACTTTGTAAAAACTTCTCATATGCTAACTTTTTCTCCCTTACTACTCTCTTTACATCATCATTCCACCAATCGCTCCTCTTCCCTCCTGCACCCACTTTCCTGTAACCACAAACTTCTGCTGAACACTCTAACACTACATTTTTAAACCTACCCCATACCTCTTCGACCCCATTGCCTATGCTCTCATTAGCCCATCTATCCTCCAATAGCTGTTTATATCTTACCCTAACTGCCTCCTCTTTTAGTTTATAAACCTTCACCTCTCTCTTCCCTGATGCTTCTATTCTCCTTGTATCCCATCTACCTTTTACTCTCAGTGTAGCTACAACTAGAAAGTGATCTGATATATCTGTGGCCCCTCTATAAACATGTACATCCTGAAGTCTACTCAACAGTCTTTTATCTACCAATACATAATCCAACAAACTACTGTCATTTCGCCCTACATCATATCGTGTATACTTATTTATCCTCTTTTTCTTAAAATATGTATTACCTATAACTAAACCCCTTTCTATACAAAGTTCAATCAAAGGGCTCCCATTATCATTTACACCTGGCACCCCAAACTTACCTACCACACCCTCTCTAAAAGTTTCTCCTACTTTAGCATTCAAGTCCCCTACCACAATTACTCTCTCACTTGGTTCAAAGGCTCCTATACATTCACTTAACATCTCCCAAAATCTCTCTCTCTCCTCTGCATTCCTCTCTTCTCCAGGTGCATACACGCTTATTATGACCCACTTCTCGCATCCAACCTTTACTTTAATCCACATAATTCTTGAATTTACACATTCATATTCTCTTTTCTCCTTCCATAACTGATCATTTAACATTACTGCTACCCCTTCCTTTGCTCTAACTCTCTCAGATACTCCAGATTTAATCCCATTTATTTCCCCCCACTGAAACTCTCCTACCCCCTTCAGCTTTGTTTCGCTTAGGGCCAGGACATCCAACTTCTTTTCATTCATAACATCAGCAATCATCTGTTTCTTGTCATCCGCACTACATCCACGCACATTTAAGCAACCCAGTTTTATAAAGTTTTTCTTCTTCTCTTTTTTAGTAATTGTATACAGGAGAAGGGGTTACTAGCCCATTGCTCCCGGCATTTTAGTCGCCTCATACGACACGCATGGCTTACGGAGGAAAGATTCTTTTCCACTTCCCCATGGACAATAGAAGAAATAAAAAAGAACAAGAGCTATTTAGAAAAAGGAGAAAAACCTAGATGTATGTATATATATATATGCATGTGCGTGTCTATGAAGTGTGACCAAAGTGTAAGTAGGAGTAGCAAGATATCCCTGTTATCTTAGCGTGTTTATGAGACAGAAAAAGAAACCAGCAATCCTACCATCATGCAAAACAGTTACAGGTTTTTGTTTCACAGTCATCTGGCAGGACGGTAGTACTTCCCTGGGTGGTTGCTGTCTACCAACCTACTACCGTGCAAGATACCCAAAAGTATGAAAAAAAAAATTTACCACATGAAATATACATTTTCCTACACACAAAGAGAAGGATACATGCACAATAGTAGAGTAGTACATGCACAATATATATTGTGCATGTACTACTCTACTAAATGAAGAATAAATGACACCTTTATTGAAGATGCAGCAGTGACTGATGAGACACTGTGTCCTGGGAGTGCCTTTTCCTCCTGAGTACTGTAGGTCCTGTTTGGCATTTTCTTCCAGAACAGGCTTTATCGCACTGTGTATGCCACTACGATTCTTAAATCTCTCAAACCAACCTTTGCTGGCATTAAAGTCACCAATATGAGCACTAGTTCCAGGCATTTTTCCCTGTTCACCTGGGTGTTAGTCGACTGGTGTGGGTTGCATCCTGGGTGACAAGATTAAGGACCCCAATGGAAATAAGTTAGTCTTCGATGACACTGACTTTTTTGGGTTATCCTGGGTGGCAAATCCTCTGGGGTTAATTGTTTCTTGGTATTCTCAATAAGCCACACCAACAACTGTGCTACAGCAGCAGCAGCAGCAGCAGCTGACAGTGCTACAGCAGCAGCAGACAATGCTACAGCAGCAGCAGCAGCAGACGGTACTACAGCAACAGCAGCAGCTGACAGTGGTACAGCAGCAGCAGCAGCTGACAGTGCTACAGCAGCAGCAGACGATGCTACAGCAGCAGCAGACGGTACTACAGCAGCAGCTGACGGTGGTACAGCAGCAGCTGACAGTGCTACAGCAGCAGCAGACGATGCTACAGCAGCAGCAGACGATGCTACAGCAGCAGCAGACGGTACTACAGCAGCAGCAGACGGTACTACAGCAGCAGCAGCAGCAGCTGACGGTGGTACAACAGCAGCAGCAGCTGACGGTCCTACAGCAGCTGACGGTGCTACAGCAGCAGCAGCAGCTGACGGTGCTACAGCAGCAGCAGCAGCTGACAGTGCAGCAGCAGCAGCAGCTGACGGTGGTACAGCAGCAGCAGCAGCTGTACCACCAATAGTAGCGATGGTTGATTGGGGTTTATTATACAACCTGGCCAGCTCGGAGACACGCACTCCACTTTCATACTTATCAATGATCTTTTTCTTCATCTCTATAGTAATTCTCACCCTTATTGCTGTAGGATTGCCACTAGAAGCTTTCTTGGGGCCCATGGTCACTTATTTTTCAGATAAAATCACCAAAAACACTGTAATAATATGAAATGTTTCGATTGTATGCTTGGATGTTACCGCGGAGGCTGGCTGGTAAACAATGCCACTGGTGGAACATGTGAGCGTGGCTCAGACCGCACATAGACGCATCTCGGACGAACAGCGTTGAGCGGGTTTTTTAGCGGTATGCGAGGCAAAATCTTAGCAATAAAATGTAGCGGTATGCGGATTTAACGTTATGTAAGGCCAACGGTATGCGGGGGTCCACTGTAATTGGTAATATACTGTATTTGAGTCATAGGATGAATTGTCACATTATACACTGCTTAGCACAACACTTAGTGTCACAGGAGAGGCTAGTTTATTGTGCACCTGCAGTTCGTCCTGTGAACCTTGTGCAAAAACAGGTGGTCTTGATGGGTCTTGTCAGGTCACACTAGACATAGTTACTGACATATTTAAGATATTACAGTTATTTCCTAAATTACATTATTATTTTATAGTTAATTACATATTCAATGAAATATTTAAAAATAAAATCTTATTTTTTCTGTTATTTTCACTATCTATTGTTTACTTACTACCTTAGAGACTCATCAAAATATAGGATTACTCGTGTAGCTGGTGGAAAGTGAAAATACTCTCAAAATGTTTGAGATATTTTTTCATTAACAATTAAGTGATTTACATTTTCCCTTCTATGGTTTGTTTCAACATCTTTAAATCATTTAATTTTTTGGTAGTGTGAAATGTTATGTTCTAATGCCTCTGCCTACACACTTTACATTGTATGTGAATGTCATACTCATAAAAACTGACCTATGATAGATACTCATAGTGCAGTCTTGGTCTCCCAGTGACATCTTTAAGTCTGCTGATTTTGTAATTTTTTTCAAGATATGTTTTACTTGACATATTGCATTTTGGTGAGCAATGGATCAGCTAGTTCCAGTCTTCACTATTCTACTAATTCAAAATCGCTTACCAGCCATTTTCTATCAGTAGAGATTTAAACTTCTGTTTGAGAAACCAAAATTATTTTTGCTTGTTAATTAACTCGAGTAATCACTTCATATCATTCTCTTGGAGATACAAGTGAAAAGAAATCTTCAAAATTATCTGTAGAACTTTTGTCAACATTTGTGCATATTTGTGTCTGGCTTCATTTATAAGTGTGTTACATTCAGACCTCAGCCTCTTGAGAATGAGTAATTAGGATAGGGAGTACTTAAAAATAATAACTATATGTTTCCATTTATACGAATGACGTATATAGTATAAAACCTTCATAAGTGGATAACAGTGACTCTTGTGGGAATGAATGTTTGAAGCTTTTTACATATTTTCTCCTCACAATGTCTTAAACACAGTAAGTCTACACATCTGGATCCTCATTAAAATGGTATAAAATACCGACAGGTTGTTAGGTAAGACACATATGCAACATTTAGGTATCTTTATTTTGAAACGTTTCACCTACACAGTAGCCTTCTTTAGTCGAGTACAGAAAAGTTGATAGAAGCAGAAGATGCTTGAAGACGATGTAATCAATCCATCACCCTTGAAGTTTTGAGGTGGTCAGTCCCTCAGTCTGGAAAAGAGTATTGTTCCATACATAAATACATGTTGGGTCCCATAGCCCCATAACACTTATTAATGTTTGTTAAGAGGAAGGTTGGGTAGCGGTCATTAGTGCTGTCTGTGATTATCCGTGATTTAACCCTTTGACTGTTTCAGGCCCCTCTCTGAAACTGTCATTCTATGTCGCCAAATATTCGAAAAAAAAAAATTATTTTTTCTTATGAAAATGTTAGGAATATTTTTACTAGTGTTTTAAGCCTAAAAAAAATTTTTTGCCATCAGTACTTACCGAGATATAGAGCCGCAAAGTTTGCAGAAATTGACGTGCGTACGGCAACAGCGGCCACTGCCGCCCACCCGGTATTTTTTTATTTACTCTAATTCAAAGGTTTCTTGCATTTTTCAATATTTTTCTTTTCCAAGTAACTTATGTGGCCTGTGAGACCAATGTAAGGTGCATTGTTCAAATATACACTCATTGTTTACAACACAATAACAGAACAAACTTTATCACTATTAGTGTATACACTTTGTTTACACAAACAAACAATACAAAACAATGTTTATTACTATTGTTCCATAATATATATACATATGTACAGTCACTAAACACGTTCCTAGAGCTGCTGCAGCTTGTGGAACTCTTTGAAACATGGGTATATGCAGAGGGGCACTTCACACTCCTCACACACAAAACGAGTGACTCTGCGTGCTTGTGGGCGTTTTGTGGTATGCATACGTACATAACACCTCTTCTGAGCATTTTTCTTGGCAGTAGTAGGAGGCAGTTGTATGGGGTAGTGATCACCAGGCCTCATACGAGATGACGTGTGTGGGTGCTGGTCTATTGCAGGAGTTGCTCCTTGGTACTTTGCAATTATTTGTCTGATTACTGACAGGCAAAATTCACCATATTTTGGTGTTTTGTTGGTCTTCAACTTGTATATGTTATAAGCATTTAGCATAGAGATATCAACAAGATGGAAAAAAAGTTTTATATACCACTTATAACTCTTGCGTACACAGTCTGCAAACCCAATCTGCATGTCACATTTGTCCACTAAGCGCATATTGAGGTTGTAGTCCATGACAGCTGCAGGCTTTAGAATGGGTTCATTGGTATCTCTGTTGTCCCTGCCACTGGGTACCATTTCGTTTCTGTGAACTGATGTCAACAATGTGACATTACGTTTGTCATGCCACCGAAATGCCATGATGTCATTGGCAGCAAAGGCTTGCACCTCACCTCTGCGAGTGCCAGCGTCGGACCTTGGCATGTGTTTACGATTACCACGCACTGTGCCACACACGTCTGTCAAGTTCACTCGCAAGAAATCACTGAGTAAGGGGCTTGTGTACCAGTTATCAGTAAATAACATATGCCCCTTACCAAGATATGGTTCCATCATTGTTCGAACCACATCACCAGAGATACCCAATAACTTCATGGTATCTCTCAAAGTATTACTGCCAGTGTACACAATGATATCCAAAACTAGACCACTTCTGCAATCACACAGTACAAATAGCTTTATACCAAAGCGTTTCCTCTTGCTTGGTATATATTGCTTGAATGAGAGTCTTCCTTTGAATAAAATCAAGGACTCATGAATAACAAGCTTCCTGAAGGGATAAAAATACATGCAGCACTTTTGTTTCAGGTGCATAAACACATTTCTGATCTTATATAACCTGTCGCTTCTGTCAAGCCTGGTTTTGTCTGAAAAGTGTAACATACGTAACAGTATCAGGAAACGATTGACACCTATAATGTCACTAAAACCTGGAGTTGAAATCAGGCGTTCTGTTGCCCAGTATGTGGTGACAGTGTGCTTATACACATGTGGCATAAGCATTATTGTGGCAAAAAACAGGTACATCTCTGCCACAGTTGTCTCCTTCCACTTGTGTAGCCGTGATTTTGGTGAGAGAATTGTATTTGCCATGGTGTAATCACAGTATGTGTTTGTTTCCCTGACAATGATGTCCATCAGGGGTTCATCGAAGAATAACTCAAAGCAGTCCAGTTCACTTACATTGTTCCCAAGTGGACAAGATGGCTTTATTCCACTTTGTGTTTCATCAAAGTCATAGGGACTGGGAGCAAACTCTTCACCGTCCTGCCAATCCCAGATGCGGTCTGCTGGTGGGGTCTGGATATTGTACTGTGGTTGTGGTTGTGCAGGTTGTGGTTGTGCAGGTTGTGGTGGTGCAGGTTGTGGGAGTGTGGGGTAGGGTGAGGCTGGTTGTTGTGCTGAGTCAGCAGCGTGGGTAGTAGCGTGGCCCGCTGATGGTGCCACATGGGCCGTGCCACCCTCACTATCACCACCACTGCCTCCTCCCTCACTCTCATCATTCATACCAATCGTTACAATATCGTCATCTTCACTATCAGGTCGTTGTGTAGGGCCACGGGATGTGCTCCCAGAGTTTCTCCTTCCCCTTGGAACAACATTTGAAACACTACCAGACCGCATGCTATGTCGTACATACTGCCGCTTCACTGGGGAATATTCACTCTCACTGTCACTAGAACTGCTTTCAATGACCTTGAAATCACTATCACTATCACTGCTAATATCTGGGTGTTGTACATGACCAAATAGTTTCCTCTTTCGTCCTGGTACAGGCGAACGTGAATGTGAGCAAGCCGGCACAGCACCAGAGGTGGAAGGTTGTGGGTCATCTGGGTTTTCATCACTAATTACGTTATCCTGGGCACTTTTTCCGGTAACACTCACTTCAAAACCCTGGAATTCACTGTCACTGACATTTTCATCGCTGTTAGAGCTATCACTTGGGAACAAAAGACCTCCAGTCCGCCGAGGAGTGAGGAACTTCTTACCGAGAGGCATGGTGAAAATGGACTGACAACATGGCATTCCCACAATGCACCACTGGGGCCCAGATTTTTTTCACAGGGTGCACACCGACCACTGAGACCCATTCTCTCTCGTGTAGGCCTACCAGGCCTTTGGCACTTGATTTGAAGCTGCTAGAATTTGTGCGTATAAATACATCAGAAACATTGGCTCGTAAGACGTATTTATACATCGGAAACAGTCAAAAGGTTAAGCATCCCAGAGCGATAAAATGTATATACAGTTCACTCAGTACTTACCTTAAAATATAGGGTGAGATGAGTAGTATTTATTGTAAAAAGTCAAGTGTGGTATGTATGGTAGTCAGCCGGGCTACCATACCAGGCCAACCCACCTACACATAATATTCTTATTACATTTAAGCATCCCAGAGCGATAAAATGTATATACAGTTCACTCATTACTTACCTTAAAATATTTGTAGTCTTAATGTAGGGTCAGGAGTAAGTAAATGAGATAAAACGAATAAATGAGAGAGAGGAAGAATGAGTGCATGAGAGAGGACAGGCGCAGAGTTATGTAAACAAACCAGGCGAAGGTAAGTTTTGTAAACGAAGTGTACACGTCTGGTTTGTGTACAAGTTACATTGTGTACAGGTTGTCTCTACATTGATACGGTAGAATAAATAAAGAAGAACACTCCCTTTCTCATGTAACATCATTTTGAGAAGAAATGATGCTCTGAGTGAAGGCAATGGAAATAAGTCACTCTGACTTTTTTGGGTTATCCTAGGTTCTCTACACATATGTTGTTATGTATGATAATCTATGTAACTGTATTTGTGTATACCTGAATAAACTTACTTACATACATACAAAAGGAATAATTTTCTACAGTTACCCCCAGTAACACATTTTCTCTTATGTTAGATTAGAGAAAATGTTATTCTTGGCATCACTTGTACAAGTTATCTGGGTACCACATCTCATATTTATGTTTATTTATTCTTTTGTAGGGTGTATTTATCATCTTTTTATGTTATGTATCGTGTTTATTATATAATTTTGAAAAAAATATCATGGATGGATTAATGAAAATGTGTATATTAACGTAATATACAACATTTAATGAGACTCGGTGATTATTACTATTATTAGCATTTCTAATATGGCGTCACTTGTGCAAGTCGTCTGCTACCACATCTCATTTTTATGTTTATTTATTCTATTGTGGGGTGTATTTATCTTATTTATATGTTATGTATCGTGTTTATTATATAATTTTGAAAAAATATCATAGATGGATTAATGAAAATGTGTATTTAACGTAATACACGACATTTAAATGAGACTCGATGATTATTATTATCATTACTAATATGACGTCTGGAGACATAAGACACTCTACTGATTTTAATGTGTACCTGCATGCCAGCACAGTATGTAAGTTTATTTAAGTACAGGTATACATAAGTATAATTATCAGAGTATATATAAAATATGAAATAACTTTTAAAAACATTTGAAATTTTGGAGTTTCCAGACAAAATGGAGAGACTTAGTGCTTACTGAGCTCACGAAGAATGTAAACAAACAAGGTGGGGCGCGGTGACCGTATTAGAAAGTCAGGTGGGGGGAGCCGTATAGCGAGTTTTGGTCATAATTTGAAATGACCGTATTAGCAGAACGCCGTAAAGTGAAACGCCGTGAAGCGGGGCCTTCCTGTATATATATATATATATATATATATATATATATATGTATATATATATATATATATATATATATATATATATATATATATATATATATATATATATATATATATTTATTTATATATATATATATATATATATATATATATATATTATTTTATTATTTTTTTTATTATCACACCGGCCGATTCCCACCAAGGCAGGGTGGCCCGAAAAAGAAAAACTTTCACCATCATTCACTCCATCACTGTCTTGCCAGAAGGGTGCTTTACACTACAGTTTTTAAACTGCAACATTAACACCCCTCCTTCAGAGTGCAGGCACTGTACTTCCCATCTCCAGAACTCAAGTCCGGCCTGCCGGTTTCCCTGAATCCCTTCATAAATGTTACTTTGCTCACACTCCAACAGCACGTCAAGTATTAAAAACCATTTGTCTCCATTCACTCCTATCAAACACGCTCACGCATGCCTCCTGGAAGTCCAAGCCCCTCGCACACAAAACCTCCTTTACCCCCTCCCTCCAACCCTTCCTAGGCCGACCCCTACCCCGCCTTCCTTCCACTACAGACTGATACAATCTTGAAGTCATTCTGTTTCGCTCCATTCTCTCTACATGTCCGAACCACCTCAACAACCCTTCCTCAGCCCTCTGGACAACAGTTTTGGTAATCCCGCACCTCCTCCTAACTTCCAAACTACGAATTCTCTGCATTATATTCACACCACACATTGCCCTCGGACATGACATCTCCACTGCCTCCAGCCTTCTCCTCGCTGCAACATTCATCACCCACGCTTCACACCCATATAAGAGCGTTGGTAAAACTATACTCTCATACATTCCCCTCTTTGCCTCCAAGGACAAAGTTCTTTGTCTCCACAGACTCCTAAGTGCACCACTCACTCTTTTTCCCTCATCAATTCTATGATTCACCTCATCTTTCATAGACCCATCCGCTGACACGTCCACTCCCAAATATCTGAATACGTTCACCTCCTCCATACTCTCTCCCTCCAATCTGATATTCAATCTTTCATCACCTAATCTTTTTGTTATCCTCATAACCTTACTCTTTCCTGTATTCACCTTTAATTTTCTTCTTTTGCACACCCTACCAAATTCATCCACCAATCTCTGCAACTTCTCTTCAGAATCTCCCAAGAGCACAGTGTCATCAGCAAAGAGCAGCTGTGACAACTCCCACTTTGTGTGTGATTTTTTATCTTTTAACTCCACGCCTCTTGCCAAGACCCTCGCATTTACTTCTCTTACAACCCCATCTATAAATATATTAAACAACCACGGTGACATCACACATCCTTGTCTAAGGCCTACTTTTACTGGGAAAAAATTTCCCTCTTTCCTACATACTCTAACTTGAGCCTCACTATCCTCGTAAAAACTCTTCACTGCTTTCAGTAACCTACCTCCTACATATATATATATATATATATATATATATATATATATATATATATATATATATATATATATATATATTTATATATATATATGTATATTATATACTATATATATATATATATATATATATATATATATATATTTTTATTTTTTTTTTTATTATCACACCGGCCGATTCCCACCAAGGCAGGGTGGCCCGAAAAAGAAAAACTTTCACCATCATTCACTCCATCACTGTCTTGCCAGAAGGGTGCTTTACACTACAGTTTTTAAACTGCAACATTAACACCCCTCCTTCAGAGTGCAGGCACTGTACTTCCCATCTCCAGGACTCAAGTCCGGCCTGCCGGTTTCCCTGAATCCCTTCATAAATGTTACTTTGCTCGCATAACGATTACCTCCGAATGCGACGAATTATGTAAGTGTATTTATGTACGTGCGTTTGTACGTGTATGTTTGGGGGTCTGAAATGGACTAATCTACTTCACAATATTTCTTATGGGAACAAATTCGGTCAGTACTGGCACCTGAACATACTTCTGGAGTGAAAAAATATCGTTAACCGGGGGTCCACTGTATATATATAGTATATATGTATATTATATATATATATATATATATATATATATATATATATATATATATATATATATATATATATATATATATATATATAGTATATATGTATATTATATATATATATATATATATATATATATATATATATATATATATATATATATATATATATATATACGGCCGACTTGTTGAAAAAAAAAAAAAAAAAAAAAAAAAAAATATATATATATATATATATATATACAGGAAGGCCCCGCTTTACGGCGTTTCACTTTACGGCGTTCTGCTAATACGGACATTTCAAATTATGACCAAAACTCTCTATACGGCTCCCCCCACCTGACTTTCTAATACGGTCACCGTGCCCCACCCTGTTTGTTTACATTCTCCATGAGCTCAGTAAGCACTAAGTCTCTCCATTTTGTCTGGAAACTCCAAAATTTCAAATGTTTTTAAAAGTTATTTCATATTTTATATATACTCTGATAATTATACTTATGTATACCTGTACCTAAATAAACTTACATACATCGAGTCATTTAAATGTCGTATATTACGTTAATATACACATTTTCATTAATCCATCCATGATATTTTTTTCAAAATTATATAATAAACACGATGCATAACATATAAATAAGATAAATACACCCCACAGTAGAATAAATAAACATAAATGTGAGATGTGAGCAGACGACTTCCACAAGTGACCCCATAATAACAATACTCACCGAGTCTCATTAAATGTCGTATATTACGGTAATATACACATTTTCATTAATCCATCCATGATATTTTTTTCAAAATTATATAATAAACACGATGCATAACATATAAATAAGATAAATACACCCCACAGTAGAATAAATATACATAAATGTGAGATGTGAGCAGACGACTTCCACAAGTGACGCCATAATAACAATAGTCACCGAGTCTCATTAAATGTCGTATATTACGGTAATATAAACATTTTCATTAATCCATCCATGATATTTTTTTCAAAATTATATAATAAACACGATGCATAACATATAAATAAGATAAATACACCCCACAGTAGAATAAATAAACATAAATGTGAGATGTGAGCAGACGACTTCCACAAGTGACGCCATAATAACAATAGTCACCGAGTCTCATTAAATGTCGTATATTATGGTAATATACACATTTTCATTAATCCATCCATGATATTTTTTTCAAAATTATATAATAAACACGATGCATAACATATAAATAAGATAAATACACCCCACAGTAGAATAAATAAACATAAATGTGAGCTGTGGTAGCAGACGACTTCCACAAGTGGTGATAATAACAATAGTCACCGAGTCTCATTAAATGTCGTATATTGCGGTAATATACACATTTTCATTAATCCATCCATGATATTTTTTTCAAAATTATATAATAAACACGATACATAACATAAAAAGATGATAAATACACCCCACAATAGAATAAATAAATATAAATATAAGATGTGGGAGCCTGGTTTGTTTACATAACTCTGCGCCTGTTACCTCTCATGTACTCATTCTTTCTCTCTCTCATTTATTCGTTTTATCTCATTTACTTACTCCTGACCCTACATTAAGACTACAAATATTTTAAGGTAAGTAATGAGTGAACTGTATATACATTTTATCGCTCTGGGATGCTTAAATATCATAGAATAGTATGTGTGGGTGGGGTGGCCTGGTGAGGTAGCCTGGCTATTACAATACATACCACACTTGATTTCTTACAATAAATACTACTTGTCTCACCCTAGATTAAGACTATAAATATTTTAAGGTAAGTAATGAGTGCACTATGTGTGTATTGTACTTTTTTATTGTTTTTTGATGCCTGGTTCTATTGCTAACATAGTATATGTTAGTGTAAACTTGTTATCTAGTGTTTGTATGCATTTGTAACTGGAAAAAAAGGGTGTTCCACTTTACGGCGGTTTCCGCTTTACGGCGGTAGCCTGGAACCTAACCCGCCGTATAAGTGGGGCCTTCCTGTATATATATATATATATATATATATATATATATATATATATATATATATATATATGTATAGTATATATGTATATTATATATGTATATTATATATATATATATATATATATATATATATATATATATGTATAGTATATATGTATATTATATATGTATATATATATATATATATATATATATATATATATATATATATATATATATATATATATAGATGGGGTCCACCTCTGGTGTAAATTGTGGGACGCCTAGCCTCGGAGAAGTGGATAAAAAGGCTTCAAGGAAGAATATTTGGATTTCTTCCTGAAGCCATTTGAATATATATATATATATATATATATATATATATATATATATATATATATATATATATATATATTTATATGTATATACATATATATTTATATGTATATACATATATATATATATATACAGTGGACCCCCGGTTAACGATTTTAATCCGTGCAAGAGGGGTAATTGTTATGCGAAATAATCGTTATGTGAATGAATTTTCCCCATAAGAAATAATGGAAATAAAATTAATCCGTGCACGACACCCAAAAGTATGAAAAAAAAAAAATTTACCACATGAAATATACATTTTCCCACACACAAAGAGAAGGATACATGCACAATAGTAGAGTAGTACATGCACAGTATATATTGTGCATGTACTAGTCTACTAAATGAAGAATAAATGACACTTACCTTTATTGAAGATGCAGCAATGACTGATGAGACACTGTGTCCTGGGAGTGCCTTTTCCTCCTGAGTACTGTAGGTCCTGTTTGGCATTTTCTTCCAGAACAGGCCTTATCACACTGTGTATGCCACTACGATTCTTAAATCTCTCAAACCAACCTTTGCTGGCTTTAAATTCACCAATATGAGCACTAGTTCCAGGCATTTTTCCCTGTTCACCTGGGTGTTAGTCGACTTGTGTGGGTTGCATCCTGGGAGATAAGATTAAGGACCCCAATGGAAATAAGTTAG
>NW_027199370.1:0-32946 GCF_038502225.1 Cherax quadricarinatus | reverse complement strand
GTTTGCTTGCAGAAATGGGTATAAATGCGCACACATTGTATAGCTAGTTAATAATGGAGTCAGAGTGGACAACATCATGTAATTATGTAAATACTTTTAGAAGGGTACCCAGAGTATAATGATTTCCATGGATATAGTATTATTGTAGGTATGTGCACCCAGTGTTTTTATAAAAAAAAGCCTGTATTACGGTCAGGGCAGTGCTGCCCTCTGAGTCACATGTCACACCTTAGGAAATGCTACTGTCAGTCATTGCAGATGTGAGGGTGCAACAACGTTCGTAGACGAGTGGTCAACTGATGTTCAGCCCTGCGGACAACCTGTATATAGAAGATTTTAGTTCCAGTGCTGACGTCTCCGGACTCTCTCCAAGGAAACAGCGCGGGCAAGCCAGTTTTCTCTTCCCCTGGATGGGAGAATTTTTTTTTTTTTGGCCTGTTACATTTTTATGTCCATTTTTGATTTACAAGTGAGAGAAAGCCAGTCCCTCTCTGGGGTAGCTAGTGTAAGTAATTCCTTTACACCTAAGGGCCCACCAGTATTGTCGCGTCGGGACGACGCGAGGTGCGTGGCCGAGCAAATGTAGACAATATTCATATTTTCTAAACTACTTTTTATAAAATATAATTCTATTATATTCCTGTCGACAATGGACTTACTTGATACAACTTTCTCAGCCTTTTAAAAATCAATTGGATGGTTAAAAATTTCTCACATGAATAAATAGAACATTAGAATCTTGTCCACTTTTAATGCAATATTTCTGTTGTTTTAACCTAAGTTCAAGACTTTACCAGTTTGACCGACATAAACTTCATCACATATTTAACAAGGAATCTTATAGACACATCCGTCAGCATTTTGGGGGGAATTTTTTATTGGAATTTTTTTTAACTGTATCAAGATTAAATACAACTTTGATATTAAAATTCTTAAGAGAAGACATATCAATACAGTTTTCATGGTAAGGGAGAACCAACATATTTTTAGTTCAAACAGGTTGGTTTTCTTTTTTGAATTGTAAAATGTATTTCTAGCTATTTTAAAGGGAAATGAGTGCATCTAAATTCCTTAACTAGCTAGGCAAAAGACTCAACAGGGTAACTGGGGATGCCAGAGCAGCTAGTTTTCTACCCCAGCGATGCAGCACTGTGGTTCAAAGAGGTAAGTCCCACACTGTATCTTAGGCACGCGCCCCAACTCTGAGGAGCTGGATGATGTTTTCACATTGTAATTTGTGGCAAACCAATAGCAATATGTGCTCGAAATGTACCTCTTAACCTCATGTACTGTATATGTCATCTTTGTAACAGCAATGTATCCTATAAGTCTTGTGTACCAAATTCATTCATTCAATGCACCGGCCGTATCCCGCCGAGATAGGGTGACCCAAAAAGAAAAAAGAAAGTTTTTTTTTTAAGTTAGTAATATATACAGGAGAAGGTGTTACTAGACCCTTGCTCCCAGCATATTAGTCGCCTATTACGACACACATGGCTTTCAGAGGAAAAATTCTGTTCCACTTCCCCATGGAGACAAGAGGAAATAAACAAGAAAAAGAACTAATAAGAAAATAGAAGAAAACCCAGAGGGGTGTGTATATATATATATGCTTCTATACGCAATTGTAGTGTGACCTAAGTGTAAGTAGAAGTAGCAAGACGTACCTGAAACCTTGCATGTTTATGAGACAGAAAGAAAAAGACACCAGCAATCCTACCATCGTGCAAAACAATTACAGAATTCCGTTTAACATACACTTTCTAGGATGGTTGTACCTCCCTTGGAGGTTGTTGTCTACCAACCTACTACTACCCTGACGAAAAGGTAAAATTTATCAATTAGCAAGAACTCATTTAAAATTAAGTCCTTTCTAAAACTTTCTCTTATATGTTTAAAGATATTTTTTTTATATATGTTAATGTAAAAATTAATAATTTAGTACCAATAGAACCTTACAAAACTTACATAACCTTATTATAACAAGCTCAATATAATTTGGCTTAATCCAATTAAATATGTTTTAGATAAGTTGGCAATAATTTAATTATAAACATAATGAAATGTATTTTTTTCGTTAGGGTCAGAATGATTTTTGTGAAATTATTGCATACAAATTTTTGCTTGCCTTATTCGGCAAGAAGAGCATTGCTACTTAATCTAAAATCGGAAGCTTTACCCATTCGGCACGACATATATATATATATGTAGTCTTACTACAGCTAGATGCCTAGCCAAGAGGGAGCCCCAACCACTAGCAGCCAACAATACTCACAACCCCGCAAACCGCCCCGATGGGAGCACCATCTATCCTTGGAAGAATGGGACTATACCTGTGTGTCGACGCTGGCTGACATCTACATCCATCACAGTGTCGGTCGACAAGGAGGAGTACAAGATCGGCAGATACGGACACATAAGCCCACAGTATCAATTTGTCCCAGTGGGATCAGATCTCTGGGCGTCATGTGGTAGTAATATCAATTCACATTTTTTCTTGTCTGAATGTTTATGACAAAAAACACAAAATACAATAATGAATAATAAAAAATATATATATATAAATATCCATTCTTTCGCCAATAACCTGACCAATGTATCCTACAATATACTGCTGATTATGTATATTCCATGTATTTTATAATGCGTCATGAGAGTGTAACGGAAACGTAGATAGTTCGTTCTTGCTAGCTGTGTTGATCTCGATGGCTGGACCACATTGTTCCGGGAACAAAGGGGTAATCAGTTGTCTCGACAGCAGCTTCAACAACTTTCTTTATCCTTGGCTTCACTTCTCTTTAACAGACTAATTTACGTTTGTTGTAGCTGGTATACCCTTCCTTATTTCAGTAATAAATCTTTATGTTCTCCTCTAATTGCTGTTCTATTTCTAGCTCCTTAAGCCTCGTCTTCATCTGTATTTACACTTGCTCCGAACACGGAAAACATCCTAAACACTTCACTTGCGTTAGCACCGAGTATCTAAGCTTCAAAGTACACAGATCAACTCACAAATGAAACAGACTAACTCATTACTCACATAGGACAACTCATTACTCACATACGACAACTCACTACTTACATAGGACAACTCATTACTTACATAGGATGACTCATTACTGATACAGGACGACTTACTACTGACACATTTCAACGTACATCTAAATAACTGAGAACATTAGAGCCCTTTTCCCATATCATCTTAACAGAGGGGTCGTCAACAACGTCCCGGAGTGACTGGTAAGGTTGAGAGATGTGTCTGACTGCTAGGAGAGCCATGAGGTTGCCAGAGTAACTCCGTGTTAGCACCAGCGTCACCATCATCCACAAAACTAACATTACCCGCTCCCACCACCAGTACGCAGGCACCGTCATATCTGTAATGGTTGTCACAGCAGCAGAATATTAATAAAAACATGGTAATTAATGTGAACATGGACACAGAATCGCTTGCAAAAGGAATCCAATGATTTTCTATTGATCAAGTTTTAGGCATTTCTCCAAAAGGATTCGTATAGAGGAATGCACACGCCTACACTAGCTTCTTTATCTACTGTTTGTCTATACTGGAATAGAGGTTGTAAAAGTTTCTTGGAGAAAGTCCTGAAAATACAGAAAACTATATTACAACACACATGTTTACGTACAACAAAAGTGGATATAATGAAAGTGATGCAGATGAGTCAACACGATTAAAAATAAATTACTTCATTTTTTTTTTCAAATTCCATAAGATATGAAAAGATCTTCTTACAACAAACCGGCAGTATCCCACTCTCTCATTTCACGTGGTTAACCTGTTCCATTTACCCATGGAAGTGGAACAGGTTCACGGAGATATTCATGGACCCTCTGCTGACAATGCACTCCCCGATATGTGAATGCATTCGTTGATTCTCAACTCTCTCCCTCCAATTTGATATCCAGCTTTTCATTACCTATTTTTTTTCATGTTATTCTCATCACCTTGCTATTTCTGATGTTCACTTTTAATTTCTTTTTTTTTCTGCATACCCTTTCAAATTCGTTCATCAACCTCGGCAACTTCACTTCAGAATCTCCCAAAAGCACAGTGTCATTAGGAAAAAAGCCGCTGTTACAACTCCCATTTTGTGTTAGTTTCTTTATCTCTTAACCCCACACCTCTTGCCAACACCCGAGCATTCACTTCTCTCACCAACCCATCTATAGGGTTCAGTATATTAGTGAACAACCATGTTGACATTACAAATCCCTGTCTAAGGTTTACTTTCACTGAGAAATAATCTCCCTCTCTCCTACATACTCTAACCTCAGCCTCATTATCCTAGTAAACACTCTTAACTGCTTATAGTAACCTACCACCTATTAAACACACTTGCAGCATCTGCCACATTGCTCCCCTATCCACCCTATCATATGCCTTTTCCAACTCCATAAATCCAACGAGAGCTTCTTTACCTTTATATCAATACTGTTCCCCTATATGCTTCACTGTAAACACTTGGCCTACAAATCCCTTATCCTTCCTATAGCATCTCACTCATAATTCTTTCAATAATAATTCTACCATACATTTTACCAGGTATTCTATACAGGCTTATTCCCCAATAATTTTTACACCCTCTTTTGTTCCCTTTGCCTTTATATAAAAGAACTGAGCCAACTATCTGCCAATCCCTAGGTACGTTCCCCTCTTTCAAACATTTATTAAATAAAAGAGGAAACCATTCTAAAACTATGTCCCACCTGATTTTAACATATCTGTCTTAATCCCATCAGTCCAGCTACTGTACTCCCTTTCATTTTAGCTACAGTGTCATGCACCTCCCACACTCACATCTGGCTCTTCCTCACTCCTAAATACTGTTTTACCTCCCTGACTAATGCATGAAATCGCAGCTTCTTCAATATTAAACAGTTCAAACTATTCACTATATCTTACCGATAACTTCAATTCCCCGTCGAACAACTCTCCACTTTTGTTTATTTCTCCCAAATTCATTTGTTCCTTATTCTTTCTCTACTTATTAATTCCACTTCAGAACTTTTTGTCAGCAAAATTTGCTGACAACGCTCTACCCACTCTCTCATTTGCTCTTTTTACATTTTCTTAACACTCTGCTAACCTTGCTTTGTTAAAGCCTCTAATATGATAATTTTCTCTTTCTCAACACTCCTTTTACCTCACTATTCCACCAATCGCTCCTCTTCCTTCCCGCATCCACCCTCCTGTATCCACAAACTTCTGTTAAACATTCTAAAGCTGTATCACCAAATCAATCCAATACTTCTTTAACCTCTATATACTCTTACTAGCCCAACTTTCTGGCAATAGTAGCTTATATCTTACTCTAAATTCCTTTTTTTTAGTTTCTAAACCTTCACCTCTCTCTCTTACTTCCTGATGCCATGCTCCTTGTACCCCATTTGAGAAGTAAGACAAAAGTGTAGACGTTAGGTGCCTTTATTCCGAAACGTTTCGCCTAAACTGCAGGCTTCTTCAGTCGAATGTAGATGAAGCGGGAGAAGTATCTGAGATGTTAAGGCGATGCAATCAGTTCATTACCTTAGAGGAAGCATTTTTGACGCGGTCAGTCAGCCTGGAGAAGAGTTCTGCTCCAGACTGAGGGACTTGTACCCCAGTCTTGGTCAGTCAGACTGAAGAAGAGATCTGCTCCAGATTGAGGGACTTTTACCCCAGTCTTCTTCTTCTCCTTTCAACAAACTGGCCATATCCCACCAAAGCAGGGTGGCCCAAAAAAAAAAAAAAAAAGTTTCTTTTTTTTAACTTTAGTATGCATACAGGAGAAGGAGTTACTAGCCCCTCGCTCCCAGCATTTTAGTCGCCTCTTACGACACACATGGCTTATGGAGGAAGAATTCTGTTCCATTTTCCCTTGGAGAGAGGAAATAAACAAGAATAAGAACTAGTAAGAAAATAGAAAACCCCGAGGGGTTTGTATATATATGCTTCTACATGCATATGTAGTGTGACCTAAGTGTAAATAGAAGTAGCAAGACGTACCTGAAATCTTGCATGTTTATGAGACAGAAAAAAGACACCAGCAATCCTCCCATCATGTAAAACAATTACAGGCTTTCGTTTTCTACTCACTTGGCAGGACAATAGTACCTCCCTGGGCGGTTGCTGTTTACCAATCTACTACCTAGTTGTACCCCAGTCATTTATTTTATTTAAATTATCCTACAGGACCTACCTTGCCGTTGTTCAATAGATTACTATTTTTTTCAGATTTTTTTAGTCTCCTGCTGGTCTCACCGAGATAGGATGACCCAACAACAATAGTTCAAATAACACTTCAAACTATCACATCCTCTCCATTAATTCACATTAAAGACACTAAACTTATTACAATGTCTCTGTTTTCATTCATTTTAATCTTTTCAAACATTTCGAAGCTTGATCTTTACAGGAAACTTGCAGTACATATGAGGTCAAAATCAAATAGGCACTGATGAGGTGCATCATTCTGGTCATTCTATGAACAAAAAATTACTAAATTTAATTGAGCTCAGTCATTTGAATTATGCTAGTCATTATTACCTTGCTGTAATAATATTCGAACATAGTCAAAAACGATGTGTAACTTGTTCCTCTGGTCGACAGTCTTGTGAGCCACAGAGACTGACATGAGGAACACTGCTGCAACAAGTACCATTAGTGTAGCTAGGATGGCAGCCCACACCAGCGGTGCCATGGGGAACACGAAGCCCCAGGGATCCACCTCAGGATGTCCTCGTGCTCCAATGATCCTATAATAATCTATCATTATTGGTACTGTAAAGTCTACCACCTCAGTTCGACTTATGTGGATCGAGAAAGGGCCAACACCGATTTCTACTTCCTGGAGAATAAACAGAGGCGGATTTATATTATTTCTATAACTGATTCATATTGAATTATAAAGTTTTATAATACTGTAAGTACATAGTAGAATAAGACTTCAGAAATATTTCATATTATAAATATTTTAAGATGTTTCCAGAGTGGTTCCAGCGTAAATTAAATGACTGATAAGAATACAAGAATTAATATATTTGATATTAAAATCTTTATCTTATATTATGATATAATAAAAAAGAGTAAAACTTATATGGCTAAAGATTTAGTTATGTGTTTGCCCAAATTTCTTGAAATATGACTTAAGTTGATAAATTAAAAATAAAGCAAATTGATACAAGGTACTAAATAAACAATTATTTTCTTCATCAGGTATACAAGATTTATATATATATATATATATATATATATATATATATATATATATATATATATATATATATATATATATATATATATATATGTCGTGCCGAATAGGCAGAACTTGCGATCTTGGCTTAAATAGCAACGTTCATCTTGCCATATAGGACAAGTGAAAATTTGTGTATGCAATAATTTCGCCAAAATCATTCTGAACCTAACTTAAAAAATATATTTGATTGTGTTTGTTTAGTACTAAATTACTGTAAACGTATTTAAAATATATTTAGTTGGGCTAGGCTAAAATAAATTGTTCTTGTTATAATAAGGTTAGGTAAGTTTTCTAAGATTCTTTTGAAGCAAAATTAAAATTTTTTACATTATCATTAATAAAAAAAATATATCTTTAAACGTATAAGAGAAAATTTCAGAGAGGTCTTAATTTTAAATGAGTTCTTGCTAATTGGCCAGTTTTATATATTCCGCACGATATATATATATATATATATATATATATATATATATATATATATATATATACATATATATATATATATATATAAGTATTTGTACACTCACCTTCCTCATCACCATGCCCACCATGCCAGACCACGACCCATTACCAAGCTTAACACCCCAGAGTTCATCAGAAGGCCGAACATAAGTATACCTGTAGAAGTATACATATCTGCTTAATGTAAACTATGTATCACGCTAACTCCCCGAGACATGCTGAACTACACATATAAGTAAAAAACAGTAATTAAATTAACTTAGGTATAAAATATCGACAAGGAAACAGATGCGAGAAAGATATATAGTACCTTATATATCTCTGCAACAGAGATATGTAAGGTACTACAGTGCCAGGTTGTAGTGCACAAACATGCATATTGAGGGATAAACTTCTTCACATATTAGTTCTTCTGTCCTAAAAGACAGACAACTAAAACAAGCAAAATTTATTTGTGCACACACACAAACACTGTATATATATATATATATATATATATATATATATATATATATATATATATATATATATATATATATATATATATATATATATATATATATATATATATATATATAATATTTCGAGCCGAATATGTAAAACTGGTCACTTAGGAAGGACTCGTTTAAAATAATGTCCTTTCTGAAGTTTTCTCTTACGCGTTTGAGATATATTTTTTTTTTCGTTAATGTTAATGTAAAAATTAATAATTTTGTACCAAAAGAATCTTAGAAAACTTACCTAACCTTATTATAACAATAACAATTTATTTTAGCCTAACCCAACTAAATATATTTTAGATTTGTTTACAATAATTTAATGCTAAACAAACACAATGAAATATATTTTTTTCGTTAGGTTCAGAATGATTATGGCGAAATTATTGCATACACAAATTTTCACTTGTCCTATATGGCAAGATGAGCGTTGCTATTTAAGCCAAGATTGCAAATTCTGCCTATTCGGCACGATATATGTATATGTATATATATGTATATATGTATATATATATATATATATATATATATATATATATATATATATAAATAAATATATTCATATATGTATATATATATATAAATAAATATATTCATATATGTATATATATATATAAATATATATATATATATATATATATATATATATATATATATATATATATATATATATATATATATATATATATATGTAGCGCAAGCTACAAGCCAGGGTATTGTCCAGTGTGGGTAGATTGGTATAGCACTGCGTACCTTGTTCTAAGGTTCGTAGGTTCGAGTCTCCTTCAGCCAGAGATCAGTGTTTATGTATATTTCGCCTGCTCTTGCGAATTCCTTGCATTATATATATATATATATATATATATATATATATATATATATATATATATATATATATATATATATATATATATATATATATATATATATATATATGCAATAAGATAATGTGAGTAGTCACGAAAGTGCTTGGAATTTCTCTATTCTTTCACAGTGTTGTTTTGCACATATATGTATTTTTATTTTTTTTTATTATCACACTGGCCGATTCCCACCAAGGCAGGGTGGCCCGAAAAAGAAAAACTTTCACCATCATTCACTCCATCACTGTCTTGCCAGAAGGGTGCTTTACACTACAGTTTTTAAACTGCAACATTAACACCCCTCCTTCAGAGTGCAGGCACTGTACTTCCCATCTCCAGGACTCAAGTCCGGCCTGCCGGTTTCCCTGAATCCCTTCATAAATGTTACTTTGCTCACACTCCAACAGCACGTCAAGTATTAAAAACCATTTGTCTCCATTCACTCCTATCAAACACGCTCACGCATGCCTGCTGGAAGTCCAAGCCCCTCGCACACAAAACCTCCTTTACCCCCTCCCTCCAACCCTTCCTAGGCCGACCCCTACCCCGCCTTCCTTCCACTACAGACTGGTACACTCTTGAAGTTATTCTGTTTCGCTCCATTCTCTCTACATGTCCGAACCACCTCAACAACCCTTCCTCAGCCCTCTGGACAACAGTTTTGGTAATCCCGCACCTCCTCCTAACTTCCAAACTACGAATTCTCTGCATTATATTCACACCACACATTGCCCTCAGACATGACATCTCCACTGCCTCCAGCCTTCTCCTCGCTGCAACATTCATCACCCATGCTTCACACCCATATAAGAGCGTTGGTAAAACTATACTCTCATACATTCCCCTCTTTGCCTCCAAGGACAAAGTTCTCTGTCTCCACAGACTCCTAAGTGCACCACTCACTCTTTTTCCCTCATCAATTCTATGATTCACCTCATCTTTCATAGACCCATCCGCTGACACGTCCACTCCCAAATATCTGAATACGTTCACCTCCTCCATACTCTCTCCCTCCAATCTGATATTCAATCTTTCATCACCTAATCTTTTTGTTATCCTCATAACCTTACTCTTTCCTGTATTCACCTTTAATTTTCTTCTTTTGCACACCCTACCAAATTCATCCACCAATCTCTGCAGCTTCTCTTCAGAATCTCCCAAGAGCACAGTGTCATCAGCAAAGAGCAGCTGTGACAACTCCCACCCTGTGTGTGATTCTTTATCTTTTAACTCCACGCCTCTTGCCAAGACCCTCGCATTTACTTCTCTTACAACCCCATCTATAAATATATTAAACAACCACGGTGACATCACACATCCTTGTCTAAGGCCTACTTTTACTGGGAAAAAATTTCCCTCTTTTCTACATACTCTAACTTGAGCCTCACTATCCTCGTAAAAACTCTTCACTGCTTTCAGTAACCTACCTCCTACACCATACACTTGCAACATCTGCCACATTGCCCCCCTATCCACCCTGTCATACGCCTTTTCCAAATCCATAAATGCCACAAAGACCTCTTTAGCCTTATCTAAATACTGTTCACTTATATGTTTCACTGTAAACACCTGGTCCACACACCCCCTACCTTTCCTAAAGCCTCCTTGTTCATCTGCTATCCTATTCTCCGTCTTACTCTTAATTCTTTCAATTATAACTCTACCATACACTTTACCAGGTACACTCAACAGACTTATCCCCCTATAATTTTTGCACTCTCTTTTATCCCCTTTGCCTTTATACAAAGGAACTATGCATGCTCTCTGCCAATCCCTAGGTACCTTACCCTCTTCCATACATTTATTAAATAATTGCACCAACCACTCCAAAACTATATCCCCACCTGCTTTTAACATTTCTATCTTTATCCCATCAATCCCGGCTGCCTTACCCCCTTTCATTTTACCTACTGCCTCACGAACATCCCCCACACTCACAACTGGCTCTTCCTCACTCCTACAAGATGTTATTCCTCCTTGCCCTATACACGAAATCACAGCTTCCCTATCTTCATCAACATTTAACAATTCCTCAAAATATTCCCTCCATCTTCCCAATACCTCTAACTCTCCATTTAATAACTCTCCTCTCCTATTTTTAACTGACAAATCCATTTGTTCTCTAGGCTTCCTTAACTTGTTAATCTCACTCCAAAACTTTTTCTTATTTTCAACAAAATTTGTTGATAACAGCTCACCCACTCTCTCATTTGCTCTCTTTTTACATTGCTTCACCACTCTCTTAACCTCTCTCTTTTTCTCCATATACTCTTCCCTCCTTGCATCACTTCTACTTTGTAAAAACTTCTCATATGCTAACTTTTTCTCCCTTACTACTCTCTTTACATCATCATTCCACCAATCGCTCCTCTTCCCTCCTGCACCCACTTTCCTGTAACCACAAACTTCTGCTGAACACTCTAACACTACATTTTTAAACCTACCCCATTCCTCTTCGACCCCATTGTCTATGCTCTCATTAGCCCATCTATCCTCCAATAGCTGTTTATATCTTACCCTAACTGCCTCCTCTTTTAGTTTATAAACCTTCACCTCTCTCTTCCCTGATGCTTCTATTCTCCTTGTATCCCATCTACCTTTTACTCTCAGTGTAGCTACAACTAGAAAGTGATCTGATATATCTGTGGCCCCTCGATAAACATGTACATCCTGAAGTCTACTCAACAGTCTTTTATCTACTAATACATAATCCAACAAACTACTGTCATTTCGCCCTACATCATATCGTGTATACTTATTTATCCTCTTTTTCTTAAAATATGTATTACCTATAACTAAACCCCTTTCTATACAAAGTTCAATCAAAGGGCTCCCATTATCATTTACACCTGGCACCCCAAACTTACCTACCACACCCTCTCTAAAAGTTTCTCCTACTTTAGCATTCAGGTCCCCTACCACAATTACTCTCTCACTTGGTTCAAAGGCTCCTATACATTCACTTAACATCTCCCAAAATCTCTCTCTCTCCTCTGCATTCCTCTCTTCTCCAGGTGCATACACACTTATTATGACCCACTTCTCGCATCCAACCTTTACTTTAATCCACATAATTCTCGAATTTACACATTCATATTCTCTTTTCTCCTTCCATAACTGATCATTTAACATTACTGCTACCCCTTCCTTTGCTCTAACTCTCTCAGATACTCCAGATTTAATCCCATTTATTTCCCCCCACTGAAACTCTCCTACCCCCTTCAGCTTTGTTTCGCTTAGAGCCAGGACATCCAACTTCTTTTCATTCATAACATCAGCAATCATCTGTTTCTTGTCATCCGCACTACATCCACGCACATTTAAACAACCCAGTTTTATAAAGTTTTTCTTCTTCTCTTTTTTAGTAAATGTATACAGGAGAAGGGGTTACTAGCCCATTGCTCCCGGCATTTTAGTCGCCTCATACGACACGCATGGCTTACGGAGGAAAGATTCTTTTCCACTTCCCCATGGACAATAGAAGAAATAAAGAAGAACAAGAGCTATTTAGAATAAGGAGAAAAACCTAGATGTATGTATATATATATATATGCATGTGCGTGTCTGTGAAGTGTGACCAAAGTGTAAGTAGGAGTAGCAAGATATCCCTGTTATCTAGCGTGTTTATGAGACAGAAAAAGAAAACCAGCAATCCTACCATCATGCAAAACAGTTACAGGTTTTTGTTTCACAGTCATCTGGCAGGACGGTAGTACTTCCCTGGGTGGTTGCTGTCTACCAACCTACTATATCTGTATATATATATATATATATATATATATATATATATATATATATATATATATATATATATATATATATATATATATATATATATATGTGTGTGTGTGTGTGTGTGTATGTGTGTGTGTGTGTGTGTGTGTGTGTGTGTGCAAAACAACCACAATGGGAGTTGAATAATAGCTCTAGGCCTTTCGTGTTGCATTCAACACATCAGGAGCTTGTAAAGTTGCAGAAAGGAGTAAGTAATCATAGCAAACTCGTTCCGAGGGACGACTTGCTCAGTCTTAGCAAGTCGTCCCTCGGAACGAGTTTACTAAGATTACTTACTCATTTCTGCGACTCTGCAACCTCCTGATGTGTTGAATGCAACACTAAGAGCGTAGTGTTATCATTCAAGCATCTCTGTAGTTATATTGCACCTTGTGTTGCGTGTTCACAGTATTTGCACATTTTATATATATATATATATATATATATATATATATATATATATATATATATATATATATATATATATATATATATATATATATATATATATATATATATGTCGTACCAAATAGGTAAAACTTGCTATTTTGGCTTAAATAGCAAGGCTCTTCTTGCCGAATAAGGCAAATGAAAATTTATGTATGCAATAATTTCACAAAAATCATTCAGAACCTAACGAAAAAAAATATATTTCATTGTGTTTGTTTATTTTTAAATTGTTGTAAACCTATCTAAAATATATTTAGTTAGGTATGGCTAAATTAAATTACGCTTGTTATAATATGGTTAGGTAAGTTTTTAAAAGCTCTTTCGGTACAAAAATATTACTTTTTTACATTAACATAAGTGAAAAAAATATATATCTAAACGTATAAGATGATTGCTGAGTTGCAATGAACCATCTCTACCTGACTGTGTGTAGTTGTTTGCTGTTGTGACTTGCTACCTTCTGTCTCCACACTGTCTTAACACCAGCAAGTGGTTGTGTCTACGGCTACGACTGCATAAATAACAAAAAGGCACAATACCGTGACTGGAACGATACACAAATAACCCGCACATAAAAGAGAGAAGCTTACGACGACGTTTCGGTCCGACTTGGACCATTGACAAAGTCACACTAACAGAGGTGGAGCAGGACGGCTATATATAGGCAGGAAGAGGTGGAGGTAGTAGTAGTAGTAGTAGTAGTAGTAGTAGTAGTACAAGAATTGTATATAATACCGACAGGATGAAATGACACATGCACAACACCCGGGCATCCCCACCGTAGACGTTTCGCCATCCAGCCAGCCACTGGCTGGCGAAACGTCCACAACAAAGACAACCAGACGCCGCACATGTGTCTTAATTTCATCAGTAGTTGTAGTAGAAGAAGAAGAGGTAGTAGTAGTGGTAGTGGTAGAAGTGGGAAATAAGGAAGACGAGCCAGTCAAATACAAAGGAAGGGGAGCACTGCAAGAGAGCTAGAAACCCACAGAGGGAGAGCAAGCGCACCGAGGTGCGTGAAAGGGGAAGTGGTGAAATAAAATAAATGAAGAAGGAACAGAAACACGAGACAGGAGAGAGAAAGACAACCCAGAGGAGAAAAGGAGAGAGGAAAGGGGAAGAGGAAGAAGAAAAAGAAGAAGAAGAAGAAGAAGAAGAAGAAGAAGAAATGAGGATTCAGGTTAAGTCACGGGTGTTCTGAAGTTTGGAGCATTTTACAATGTAGTGGGAGAGGAAGGCATCTACAGAGACGAAGCCAGGGCTAAGGTTCATACAAATCTAACACTAACATTGTCATACTATCTTCTGACAAAGGTAATTCGGTAGTTATCCTTGATCGCGAGGATTACCTCCGTAAAGCTGATGTCTTGCTCTCTGACTCACGCACCTACACTCCTCTCGTTTCCAACCCTCTTGATCGCATCAAGAGAACTTTCAACAAAAAAAACTAAGGACTCTCTCCGACCTCTGTCCTCCTGACTTTGACCTTGTTCAACGGTTTCGTGTAATCTGTCCCTCTCTTCCCTATTTCTATTGCCTTCCCAAAACTCATAAACCTGATATTCCTCTTCGTCCTATCATATCCTCTAGAGGTTCTGTCTCTTATTCTCTTGCTTCTTGGCTGGCCAAAACCCTCACTCCCTTTCTTGGTACTTTTTTCTCCTGCCCACCTCCGTCACTCTCAAGACTTCATTGAACGGGTTCGCTCTCTCCCAACCTGTAAGATGCTTAGTCTTGACGTTGAATCCCTCTTCACCAATGTCCCTCTTGATGATGTCCTTGATTTCCTTAGAGAGAAGGCCCATGAAGGGTTTCTTCATCTCCCTATCCCCACTGATGTCTTTCTTGATCTGATCCGCCTCTGTGTGGACTCTAACTCCTTTTCCTTCCAAGGGAAATATTATTCTCAAACCTTCGGTGTCGCTATGGGCTCTCCTCTCTCCTGTCCTTGCTAATCTTTACATGGAATACTTCGAAACTGTTCTTCTTCCTACCCTCGATGTGCAACCTTCACTCTGGCTCCGCTATGTGGATGACATCTTTGCTCTGTGGCCTCATGACTCCAGTCTCTTCCAACCTTTTCTTGAAGCTCTTAACAATCTTGCCCCTTCCATTAAGTTTAAAGCTGAATGGGAATCTAATTCCTTACTTCCTTTCCTTGATGTCCATGTCCACCGCTCAGATACAGGTTTTTCCTTTTCCGTTTACCGTAAACCTATGCACAGTGGCATGTACATTCACTACTTTTCCTATCATGCTTCCCCTGTTATTACAACCCAGGATCCAAATGGCCTGTTACCCCGGGTGTAATGGGAGCAAATAAACACAGTAGAAAAAGTTTAGACTTATATTATCCTTCACCAATTTATAACAGCACTATGTACAGTGATAAGTATAGTGCACTCCACGGTAAGCAAAGCAGAAATAGAAGCCACAAGATAGCAGACCGTGCTTCAACCAGCTCTAGAATGGGAATGACAAGGGCAGACAGGAGAGCGGTACCCACATAACCTCTGCGATTGCCAAAACCATCTTCTTATTGGCTAGAACCTGGTCACTAGTTGAACGACGGGGCCCCATCATCAACTCTTAGCAACCTGGTTCGCTGGTTGGGGGAGATAGCCTGTAAATGAGGGTGTGTACGTGCGCCGAATAAAGGTTACGTACTCTTTGCATGCCACACCTGTCAAGAAAAGTGTTCTGATCTCCCTCTTTCTCCGTGCCCTCCGCATCTGTGATCCTCAGTTCCTTCCAGCAGAAATTTCCACTCTTCATAATTCGTTCTCCCGTCTTGGCTACCCTTCCCATTTCATAGACTCTGCCCTCTCACGTGCTAAACGCAATTTCTTCTCTCCCAAACTCTCTACTCATGGGAACTCTTCTATCCTCTGCCTTCCCTACATTCCCGGTCTTTCTAATCTCAACAATTCTCTCCGTCCCTTAGACATCAAGCTTACCTTCCGCCAGACTAACACTCTTCGCACTAATCTCGTTCATACCTCTCCTCCCTCTACAGATGTTCCTGGTGTCTACTCTATTTCTTGCTCCTCCTGTCCTCTTCAATACTTCGGAGAAACTGGTCGATCTCTTTCTGACAGACTTAGGGAGCACAAAAATAGTGTTAGGCTTGCCGACACTAACAATGCTCTTTTCTGTCACGTCAGAGATCATAGCCATCCTATTGACTGGTCTTCTGCTAAAACTGTCTTCCCTACTTCCAACTCGAACAGTCGCCGTTTAGTTGAATCCTCTCTAATACACAACTTTCCTTGTATGAACCTTAGCCCTGGCTTCGTCTCTGTAGATGCCTTCCTCTCCCACTACATTGTAAAATGCTCCAAACTTCAGAACACCCGTGACTTAACCTGAATCCTCATTTCTTCTTCTTCTTCTTTTTTTTCTTCCTCTTCCCCTTTCCTCTCTCCTTTTCTCCTCTGGGTTGTCTTTCTCTCTCCTGTCTCGTGTTTCTGTTCCTTCTTCATTTATTTTATTTCACCACTTCCCCTTTCACGCACCTCGGTGCGCTTGCTCTCCCTCTATGGGTTTCTAGCTCTCTTGCAGTGCTCCCCTTCCTTTGTATTTGACTGGCTCGTCTTCCTTATTTCCCACTTCTACCACTACCACTACTACTACCTCTTCTTCTTCTACTACAACTACTGATGAAATTAAGACACATGTGCGGCGTCTGGTTGTCTTTGTTGTGGACGTTTCGCCAGCCAGTGGCTGGCTGGATGGCGAAACGTCTACGGTGGGGATGCCCGGGTGTTGTGCATGTGTCATTTCATCCTGTCGGTATTATATACAATTCTTGTACTACTACTACTACTACTACTACTACTACTACTACTACTACTACTACTACTACTACTACTACTACCTCCACCTCTTCCTGCCTATATATAGCCGTCCTGCTCCACCTCTGTTAGTGTGACTTTGTCAATGGTCCAAGTCGGACCGAAACGTCGTCGTAAGCTTCTCTCTTTTATGTGCGGGTTATTTGTGTACGACTGCATATTGATTTCTGATTCGTTTTTTCCTGCGTTTTAAAAATATTTCATGTATATGTCTAAATTTATTGATTATACTAATTAATAAGCAGTTGATTTATTGTTATGTAGGTAACTGCATTATTGTAGTAGTAACTGTATCAATAATGTAAGTGCAGTAGTGAACACATATTGGATCAGCCGGTTGGATATGTATTATGTGAGTGACTTGTTCTCTAAAATTCTGACAAAAATCGAATACATCTGCTAATTTGAGGTCAATTTCATGCTACTTCCTGTCATTAAACTAATCAAAATAATTTATTTATCTGTAATATATCTTCTATTCTATCAATTGATATCAAGAAACTAAGATTAAAACATATAAATTACCCGAGAATACACCGCATTCTAAGTTCTAGTTTAAACCATACACACGGACAGTTTGGTTTGTTCCATCATGCACTGCTTAGGACAGTATTGTTTTTATTTTGATATGGCACAAACTTACCCACACAGACCCATTCTAGCATATCTAGGCCAATATTTACTGCTCACAGCAAATGTGAGTGAGCTGAGCTCATCACATTGTATTACTGCACGGACACTGAGCTCAAAGCCATTGTACTACGGCACGGACACTGAGCTCAAAGCCATTGTACTACGGCACGGACACTGAGAGGCAAATTAGCCTTCTGATAATTCGTGTAGTTTATCCGAATCCAACACCTGGTTAATGTAGCCTAGCAGTGCTAAGAACATAAATAACAAAAAGGCACAATACCGTCACTGGAAAAATACACAAGTAACCCGCACTTAACAGAGAGGAACTTAGGACGACATTAGCTCCTCTCCTACGTGCGGGTTACTTGTGTAGTGCTAAGCACCAACGAATTGTTTATGATTATTTTATTTATTTATTCATTATTTATAAGAAATAGCTTTCACGATTCATTATTGGGTCATGTACAGGAGTATGGATGACTGTCTAGTATCGAAATACTTATCACGTTGCTCAGATTTACACAATCAGGTTTATTCACTATAACCACACTGTTATTTTTATACTACATAGCAACTATGATAGAAGAATCTGTACCTAATTTTTTCTAAGGACAATAATTCATCCTACCTCAAAATATTTTTTAAACGTTGTATGATCACTGGAGTAAATTGGCTCAAATCTAAGATAATATCTTAAATTAGAGCCGATTTACTCATGTGATCATATACATTGCTGCAATATTATTCGGCTTTACTTACGTGAAATTTATTGCTTCTGAGAGATAATTCATCAGCTGTGTCATGGGACCATGGAACTGATGCTGTGTCAAGGGACCATGGAACTGATGCTCTGGGTTGTCGACAGCCTCTTGATCAGCTGCTGTATTGACCTTATTAAAGGGATTCTCCTCCGCCGTCACAAGCAAATTTGGCCCATGGAAAAATCTGAAAAGGAAATATAAGACTATGGTATTAATTCAGATTATACTATTTACATTCTAAAGTTATTTTCTCTTTGTTATTTTATGTTGTAAGCAACTTTCCTAGCTGTGGTTGGCTGGTCAATGGGGTTTAACCCTTAAGCTTCCAAAGTGTCTAAAATAAATGTGCCCACCACACAACACAATTTTTTTATACTTCCCACACTTAGGGCACATCCCTAAAGCAGCTCGCCCTCAAGCTGCCAGCAAATCAGCTGACCTCTTGAAGAAAGTCAACGATGTTCCTGCAAACAACGGATCCTGACACAACCTACTGCTATTTGGCAATGCCTGTTTGGTTGTCCCACCAAGGAGGGACAAGTCACTAGCAACATCTGTTGTTAGGTTAATAAATGCATTCCCTACAGCTGACAACCTCGTCCGTCTTCCCTTTAGGGCGACAAACACCCGAGGAGCAAATGCCAACAACAGGACACCTGACGCCTCAAAAATCAGAGCCAAAATTAGCAAAAAATGGGAGCACTGAATCTTGTAACCAGTGAAGATGCCATCGCTCCTAAGGACGCCATTACAGCACAAGTCCTGAAGAACGAACATCCACCCAGGGCTCCCAGTACCAACATTGACCTCCCTGGTGTAGAACATTTAACCTTACAGGACGTTGATGTGTATAAAGCTGCTATGTCATTTCCACAGGGCTCAGCAGATTTCACCGGTTTAAGGCCACAACACTTAAAACAAATGCTCAGTCCAGCACTTGGTGAGGTTTCAGAGAGGTTGCTGTCTGAACTCACCAACTTTTCCATTGTGTGCCTAGCTGGTAGTGTCCCAGAGGCCATTAGACCCTTCTTTTTTGGTGCCTCACTGTGTGCCCTCCGGGAAAAGGATGGAGGAATCAGGCCCACTGCAGTGGGCAACACACTTCGGCGCCTAGTCACAAAGGCTGCAGTAAGAAGGGTGAGTCAAGAGGCTGCTGCAATGTTGTAACCAACTCAACTCGGTTTTGGTGTTCAACAAGGCTATGAAGCAGCACGAGTATACATCAACAACATGTCCGATGAAAAAGCCTTGATCAAATTGGACTTTGCCAACTATTACAACCCAGGAATCCCAAAGGCCTGTTATCCTGGCTGTAAAGGGAGCAAAAAAACTTTTGACTTATATTATACTTCACAAATTTAGAACAGAAGTATGTACACTATATACACTATGTACAGTGATAGGTATTAGTGCACTCCACGGTAAGCAAGGCAGAATAGAAGCCACTAGAGAGCAGACCGTGCTTCAACCAGCTCTAAAATGGGAATGACAAGGGCAGACAGGAGAGTGGTACCCACATAACCTCTGCGATAGCCAAAACCATTTTCTCATTGGCTGGAACCTGGGTACTGGTTGAACGACGGGGCCCCATCGTCAACCCTCAGTCCCCTGGTTCGCTGGTTGGGGGAGATAGCCTGTAAATGAGGGTGTGTACATGCGCCGAATAAAGACTACGTACTCTTTGCGTGCCACACCAACGTTTTCAACTTAGTTGGAAGTGATGCTGCTCTCCAAACAGTTTCTAGACACTTCCCTTCCCTCTTTCCCTTCATAGAATCGTGTTATAGTGTGACTTCTAAGCTAATGTTTTGGGGACCATGAAATTGACTTGTGTGAGGGTGTGCAACAGGGGGACCCTCTCGCCCCCTTTCTATTCTGTCTGGTCATCAAGTCACAGAAGCACTCTCCAGAGAGCCTGGGCCTATCTTTAAGCCCCACCAAATATGAAATAGTTTCTACGAATCGACAGATGATCCAGAAAATTAGTGCTGTTTTACCAGGAGCACGAGCCATTGATCCAGCCAACAGTACTCTCCTTGGTGCTTCCCTTTGGTCCAATGCCATCGATCTGATCCTAGAAAAAAAATCTCAGACCTCCGGACGATGGAAGGTAGAATGAAAGACATCGATACACATGATGCCTTCTACCTACTCACCAGGTGCCAGTCAATCCAAAAACTTACCTATTTCCTGAGATGCTTCCCAGCCTTCAGCAGTCCCAAACTCAAGGGATATGACTCTCTCCTTAAGACCATGCTGGAGAGTGTATTAAATCTTTCCCTCGAAGATGAACAGTAGTTGCAAGCCTCACTTCCAGTCAGGCCTGGGGGACTGGGAGTATGCAAATCCTCCCCGACTGCCCTACCAGCTTTTCTATCCTCTTCCAATGCATCAAACGAGTTAAATAAATTCTTCCGGACAACCTCAGTGACTCAGCAGGCATACAGGACCCTAGCTATGCCAGTGCCATCACTGAATGGGAGACTCTTGCTGCTTTAACACCAATACCTAGTGCAGCACTGGCCTACAAACAGGTAAACTGGAACAGCCACAACATGCTTAAGGCTGTAACATCAGACAGAGAGACTGCCCGTCTCCAAGCTGTGAGTACATATCACTCCAGGGAATTCCTCCAAACAGTTCCCATTTCGGCAACACCTCGCTGCCCCAATTCACATGAAATATACGTGTATTTGCAGTGATGCGCAAGCTGACCAATATAGTCTACATGGTCTAACCTGTTCCAAAATCAAGGGCTGGAATGCAAGACACAGTAAAGTCAACGACATCATAAAGAGAACCCTTGCTACAGCTGGATGCCCAGCCGAAAGAGAGCCCCGATCACTAGCAGCCAACAATACCCACAACCCAGCAAATGCCCCAACGGGATCACCATCTGTCCTAGGAAGAATGGCAAGCTCTTAGCATGGGACTATACCTGTGTGTCGATGCTGGCTGACACCTACATCCATCACAGTGTCGGGTGACAGGGAGGAGCTGCTGATCACAGGGAGGAGTACAAGCTCGGCAAGTACAGAAACATAAGCCAGCAGTATCAATTTGTCCCAGTGGGATTAGAGACCTTGGGACCATGGGGTAAAAATGTCACACATTTCCTTAAAGAACTGGGTTCCAGACTCATCGACACTACCCGGGACCAACTTTTATATTCAAGCGCCTCAACATGGCCATCCAGAGAGGAAATACATGCTGCATACTGGGCTCGTGTCCTGCTTCGAATGAGCTGGAGGAGATTCATAATTAGATATTTTATACCAATGTATTCATGTTTGTGTTTTCTGTCAGTATTGTTAAAATCTCTAGTAAGGCTGATGCATGCAGGGGATGAGATGAAAAGCTGTAAGCCTTCTCCCTGAAAGCTGGCTGCCTTGGATCAAAACATCTAGCGCAAGCTGGACGCCAAGGTGTCGTGAGATTGGTATTGCACTGCGTACCTTGTTCTAAGGTTCGTAGGTTCGAGTCTCCTTCAGCCAGAGATCAGTGTTTGTGTATATTTCGCCTGCTCTTGCGAATTCCTTCCACATATATATATATATATATATATATATATATATATATATATATATATATATATATATATATATATATATATATATATATATATATATATATATATATAACCAGGGTATCGTAAAAAGGAAAAAGAAAGTTTCTCTTTAAATTTAGTAATATAAATAGGAGAAGGGGTTACAGCTTCTTGTTCCCGGCATTTTAATCGTCTTTTATGACACGCATGGCTTACGGAGGAAGAATTCTTTTCCACTGCCCCATGAAGTATATAAAACTCTTAAATTTATTTCAGGTGAAATAAATAATCAATATAATTTTATTGATAAATTTCTGTTCCTGTACTCACTTTGAGAACTTGTACTCACTTTGAGAACTTGTCAGGGAAGAGTGGGAGGTGAGAGGTGAGAACGAGGCCCTGATGTGGCGTCCAGGATGCCACCTGCAGCGGCTGTGATCCCTGAGGACTGTACGGTAGATGTATGTACACACTGCACCTGTAATGGTAGATGTATGTGCACACTGCACCTGTAATGGTAGATGTATGTACACACTGCACCTATAATGGTAGATGTATGTACACACTGCATCTGTAATAACAGATGTATGTACACACTGCACCTGTAATGGTAGATGTATGTACACACTGCACCTGTAATGGTAGATGTATGTACACACTGCACCTGTAATGGTATATGTATGTACACACTGCATCTGTAATGGTAGATGTATGTACACACTGCATCTGTAATGGTATATGTATGTACACACTGCATCTGTAATGGTAGATGTATGTACACACTGCACCTGTAATGGTATATGTATGTACACACTGCACCTATAATGGTAGATGTATGTACACACTGCATCTGTAATGGTAGATGTATGTACACACTGCACCTGTAATGGTAGATGTATGTACACACTGCACCTGTAATGGTAGATGTATGTACACACTGCACCTATAATGGTAGACGTATGTACACACTGCACCTGTAATGGTAGATGTATGTACACACTGCACCTGTAATGGTAGATGTATGTACACACTGCACCTGTAATGGTAGATGTATGTACACACTGCACCTGTAATGGTAGATGTATGTACACACTGCATCTGTAATGGTAGATGTATGTACACACTGCACCTGTAATGGTATATGTATGTACACACTGCATCTGTAATGGTAGATGTATGTACACACTGCACCTGTAATGGTAGATATATGTGCACACTACACCTGTAATGGTAGATGTATGTACACACTGCATCTGTAATGGTAGATGTATGTACACACTGCACCTGTAATGGTAGATGTATGTACACACTGCATCTGTAATGGTAGATGTATGTACACACTGCACCTGTAATGGTAGATGTATGTACACACTGCATCTGTAATGGTAGATGTATGTACACACTGCATCTGTAATGGTAGATGTATGTGCACACTGCACCTGTAATGGTAGATGTATGTGCACACTGCACCTGTAATGGCAGATGTATGTGCACACTGCACCTGTAATGGGGATGTGTGTACACAGTACACCTGTAATGGCAGATGTATGTACACACTGCACCTGTAATGGTAGATGTATGTACACACTGCACCTGTAATGGTAGATGTATGTACACACTGCACCTGTAATGGTAGATGTATGTACACACTGCAACTATAATGGCAGATGTATGTACACACTGCAACTGTAATGGCATATGAACACACTGCACCTGTAATGGCAGATGTATGTACACACTGCACCTGTAATAGTAAAATATGCAGAGGTAAAGTGTTGAAAATACATTACTATATGTTAAAAATACATCAATATATATTAACCGCGACCTTCAGATACCTTCTACAAAGTTCAGATGACCTTATTTACTGTATCATCCCCAGCCAGCCTTCAGACTGTATTTTTCTGAATCACTTCATAAATGCTACCTTGCTCACACTCAAACGACACACAAAATAACCAGTCTACTTATCTCTATTCATTCATCTCTAACACTCTCATGAAAACTTGGTTCATATCCAAGACTTTATTTATATCCACCCCCTCCGTCCAACTTATTCTATGACGACTCCAACTGTCCTTCCCTCCGCCCCAGATTTATATGCCCCCTTATATCTTTCTATTTTTCTCTATCCTTTATAACTGTTCAAAGTACTTCAGTAACCCCTACTTGGCTCTCTGCTTAATACTTTTGAGATCTCTCTAATTTTCCTAATCTCCTAACACAGAATTTTCTGTATTATATTCATACTACAAGTTGTCCCTAAAGCACATTTCTACTGCCTCCCGGCTTCAAAATTTAAAACCCACTCTTCACGCCTCTACAACAGTATTGGTACAACTTTTTAACTCTATGGATAAAACTTTTTGCCTCCACATATGACCGAATGCACCACCCACCTTCTTTCCTTTGTCAGTTATGTGGTTTACCTCTTCTCTGACACATCTGCCGACAAGTCCACTTTCAGATATCTGACTACCTATACATCCTCCATACTCCCTCCCTCCAATGTGATATATATATTCTCTCTGCTTATATATTTTTTGATTCCCTCATCACTGTGCTGGCAGGAAATAAAAGAAATACTACACCACCTCGGAGCATTGCTGGATTGCACGTAAAGTCAGTAGTCCTTCACTTCAGAACAACAAATATTACTGCCAGCAAATAAGGCCTTCCAATAAATAACCAATACGCCAACATTTGAATTTGCAGATATACAAGGTCTAAAACCATCATCCAATAACAAATTACCTTTCATCAGTGGACTCCTCAGAGTCAAATGCAATGTGTGCGGATTCCACAGAGATCCAAACAAAGGACCACTTTAAAAAACGAAAAGGGAATAGGTTGCCTGTGTGCCACGGAGACGCTAAGTTGCTCAGAACGCTAAACACTACAAATGATGTGATTTAAGTTTTGGCAGAAAAGTTTGAAAACCAAAACCTTGTAATTGTGGTTGTATACAAGTTTCTAGATGCAACTCCCCAACAATTCAAGGAACAGTGCTTGAAAATTAACTACTGGCCGGAAAATCTTCAACCCCGGCCCCAAATATCTTGTTGCGAGGTGATGTCAGATTAAGACACCTAAAAGTGAAGAATATGGTAAATAAAATTATAGAGATATTCCCAGGAGGCAGCTCAGATGAAAATTCACACACACATGAGCTATTAAATCTCTGCAACAAATTCACCTTTAGACAGCAAATAGTGGAGCCAATAAAACTGGAAAATACACATGGCCTTATTTTCACTAATAATGATGATCTGGTATGAAATATAACAGTATCACAGACAATACACTCAGATCACAGAATAATCGAATTACAGACATGTATGCACAGGGCTCCTGACCAGCAAAATGAGATCAGTTTTGAGGGTGCCTTCACCAAATTCATCTTCAATAACAGAAACAACCAGAAGGATCAAATTAATAATCCTAAATGAAACACAAGTTGGGAAGATATCCTAAACAACATGGATTCGAGCCTTTGTCTAGAAAGAATAAAATCTGCGGCACCTGAGGTATGATCAAGGCTGATTCCCCTAAGAAGAGAAGATGTAAACTAGAAAGAGAGAAGTGCTCCCTCTACAGGCGAAGGCGAAAAATCAAAGATCTGCTCAAAGGAGCCTGTACATCTGAAATACAGAAGGAAGTACTGGATAGATAAATAAAAAAATATAGAACTTAAGCTTAAGGAGTCATATAGGAGCCACGAAACACAGTAAGAATTTAAATCAATAAATGAAATTGAAAGAAACTCAAAATATTTCTTTTCTTGTGCCAAATCTAGTGCAAAAACAACATTCAATATTTGGCCCTTGCTTAAAAGAGACAGAACTTACACAGATGACAGCAAAGAATTAAGTGAGTCTCAAGTCCCAGTATGACTCAGTGTCTAGTGAGCCATTAATCCGACCTAGGGCGGACAATCTAAATTATTTTTTTGTCCAAGACTCAAAATTTGGATAATCTCAGAATTTCTGATATAATTCTAACACTACAGGACTTAGAAAAAGCAAAAAAGTGAGTTGATGGATCTTTCACTCTCTAACAAATATAACACAAAGGGTAATAGTAAACAGAATAAATTTAGAGGACGCTACAGTGAAAAGTCAAGTTCCTCAAGGTAGAGTACTCGCTTCCATCCTCATATCTGACATAGACAGAGTTGTAGCTACAGACCATACCATGGGTGGGGTTTGAACCCGCGGTCAGAGAGTCTCAAAACTCCAGACCGTCATGTTGACGGCTTTGAGGGGACTTGAGCTAGAGTTCGTCACGGCTATGCTAGCGGGAGATTCGTCTGTAAAAACTTTGTAGACACAGTGGTGCCTATGCTAACCTTCCCATAGTGTAGAAATATACCTAGTTGGACGAATATTATTGAAATTAGCTAGCCCAGTGGCTAACGCGACGGTCTGGAGTTTTGAGACTCTGGCCGCGGGTTCAAACCCCACCCGAGGTATAGTTTGTTTGCAATCGTGCCATTACGATTTCGTGAATCTTGTAGCAACAGCATCGTGTCCACCCTTGCTGATGATATGAGAATTTGCATGCCAGTGTCATCCACGGAAGGCACTTTAAATCTACAAGTGGGCATTATCCAAGTCGTCAAATGGATCCTCAGAAAACAATTTAAAGTTCATTAAAGACAAATTTCAATAAATCCACTATGCAAAACTTGATGAAATAAAATCTGGATTGGAGCGAAAAACAAATTCCAACCAAACAATACAACGAAAAATTAACACGAAAGACCTGGGAGTGATAAAGTAACAGAATCTTACTTTCAAAAATCACATTGATGTCTCTACCACATCCGTTTTCCATATTCGGCAAGATGAGCGCTACTATTTAAGCCAAAATAGCCAGGTTTACCTATTCGGAAAGACACACTGGCTCCTTGAGTTTAACCCTGCCAAATGCAAAGTCATGAAGATTGGGGAAGGGCAAAGAAGACCGCACACACAATATAGTTTAGATGGCCAAAGACTGCAAACCTCACTCAAGGAAAAAGATCTGGGGGTGAGTATAACACCGAGCATATCTCCTGAGGCGCACATCAATTAGATAACTGCTGCAGCATACGGGCGCCTGGCAAACCTACGGATAGCGTTCCGATACCTCAGTAAGGATTCGTTTAAGACTCTGTATACCATCTACGTCAGGCCCATACTGGAGTATGCAGCACCAGTTTGGAATCCACACCTAGTCAAGCACGTCAAGAAATTAGAGAAAGTGCAAAGGTTTGCAACAAGACTAGTCCCAGAGCTACGGGGATTGTCCTATGAAGAAAGGTTGAGGGAAATCGGCCTGACGACACTGGAGGACAGGAGGGTCAGGGGAGACATGATAACGACATATAAAATACTGCACGGAATAGACAAGGTGGACAAAGACGGGAAGTTCCAGAGATGGGACACAGACACAAGAGGTCACAATTGGAAGTTGAAGACTCAGATGAATCAAAGGGATGTTAGGAAGTATTTCTTCAGTCATAGAGTAGTCAGGCCGTGGAATAGCCTAGAAAGTGACATAGTGGAGGCGGGAACCATACATAGTTTTAAGGCGAGGTATGATAATGCTCATGGGGGAGGGAGAGAGAGGACCTAGTAGCAATCAGAGAAGAGGCGGGGCCAGGAGCTGTGACTCGACCCCTGCAACCACAAATAGGTGAGAACAAATAGGTGAGTACACACACACACACACACACACACACACACACACACACACACACACACACACACACACACACATATATATATATATATATATATATATAGATATATATATATATATATATATATATATATATATATATATATATATATATATATATAATGTCGTGCCGAATAGGCAGAACTTGCGATCTTGGCTGAAATAGCAACGCTCATATTGCCATATAGGACGAGTGAAAATTTGTGTATGGAATAATTTCGCCAAAATCATTCTGAACCTAACGAAAAAAATATATTTCACTGTGTTTCTTTAATATTAAATTATTGAAAACAAATCTAAAATATATTTAAACCATACGACGGGCTGGATTTCAACCCGCGGTCAGAGAGTCTCAAAACTCCAGCCCGTCGCGTTAGCCACTAGACCAGCTAGCCACAATAAGATTCGTCCATCTAGGTATATTTCTACACCATAGGAAGGTTAGCATAGCCACCACTGTGACCACAAATGTGGCTAGCTGGTCCAGTGGCTAATGCGACGGTCTGGAGTTTTGAGACTCTCTGACCGCGGGTTCAAATCCCGCCCGTAGTATGGTTTGTTTGCAATCGTGTCATTACGATTTCGTGAGTCATGCTAAAATATATTAGTTGGGTTAGGCTAAAATAAATTGCTATTGTTATAATAAGGTTAGGTAAGTTTTCTAAGACTCTTTTGGCGCAAAATTATAAATTTTTTACATTAACATTAATGAAAAAAATATATCTTTAAACGTATAAGAGGAAATTTCAGAAAGGACTTAATTTTAAATGAGTTCTTGCTAATTGACCAATTTTACATGTTCGGCACGACATATATATATATACATACATATATATATATATATATATATATATATATATATATATATATATATATATATATATATATATATATATATATATATATATATTTATTATCACACTGGCCGATTCCCACCAAGGCAGGGTGGCCCGAAAAAGAAAAACTTTCACCATCATTCACTCCATCACTGTCTTGCCAGAAGGGTGCTTTACACTACAGTTTTTAAACTGCAACATTAACACCCCTCCTTCAGAGTGCAGGCACTGCACTTCCCATCTCCAGGACTCAAGTCCGGCCTGCCGGTTTCCCTGAATCCCTTCATAAATGTTACTTTGCTCACACTCCAACAGCACGTCAAGTATTAAAAACCATTTGTCTCTATTCACTCCTATCAAACACGCTCACGCATGCCTGCTGGAAGTCCAAGCCCCTCGCACACAAAACCTCCTTTACCCCCTCCCTCCAACCTTTCCTAGGCCGACCCCTACCCCGCCTTCCTTCCACTACAGACTGATACACTCTTGAAGTCATTCTGTCTCGCTCCATTCTCTCTACATGTCCGAACCACCTCAACAACCCTTCCTCAGCCCTCTGGACAACAGTTTTGGTAATCCCGCACCTCCTCCTAACTTCCAAACTACGAATTCTCTGCATTATATTCACACCACACATTGCCCTCAGACATGACATCTCCACTGCCTCCAGCCTTCTCCTCGCTGCAACATTCATCACCCACGCTTCACACGCATATAAGAGCGTTGGTAAAAATATACTCTCATACATTCCCCTCTTTGCCTCCAAGGACAAAGTTCTTTGTCTCCACAGACTCCTAAGTGCACCACTCACTCTTTTTCCCTCATCAATTCTATGATTCAACTCATCTTTCATAGATCCATCCGCTGACACGTCCACTCCCAAATATCTGAATACGTTCACCTCCTCCATACTCTCTCCCTCCAATCTGATATCCAATCTTTCATCACCTAATCTTTTTGTTATCCTCATAACCTTACTCTTTCCTGTATTCACCTTTAATTTTCTTCTTTTGCACACCCTACCAAATTCATCCACCAATCTCTGCAACTTCTCTTCAGAATCTCCCAAGAGCACAGTGTCATCAGCAAAGAGCAGCTGTGACAACTCCCACTTTGTGTGATTCTTTATCTTTTAACTCCACGCCTCTTGCCAAGACCCTCGCATTTACTTCTCTTACAACCCCATCTATAAATATATTAAACAACCACGGTGACATCACACATCCTTGTCTAAGGCCTACTTTTACTGGGAAAAAATTTCCCTCTTTCCTACATACTCTAACTTGAGCCTCACTATCCTCGTAAAAACTCTTCACTGCTTTCAGTAACCTACCTCCTACATCATACACTTGCAACATCTGCCACATTGCCCCCCTATCCACCCTGTCATACGTCTTTTCCAAATCCATAAATGCCACAAAGACCTCTTTAGCCTTATCTAAATACTGTTCACTTACATGTTTCACTGTAAACACCTGGTCCACACACCCCCTACCTTTCCTAAAGCCTCCTTGTTCATCTGCTATCCTATTCTCCGTCTTACTCTTAATTCTTTCAATTATAACTCTACCATACACTTTACCAGGTATACTCAACAGACTTATCCCCCTATAATTTTTGCACTCTCTTTTATCCCCTTTGCCTTTATACAAAGGAACTATGCATGCTCTCTGCCAATCCCTAGGTACCTTACCCTCTTCCATACATTTATTAAATAATTGCACCAACCACTCCAAAACTATATCCCCACCTGCTTTTAACATTTCTATCTTTATCCCATCAATCCCGGCTGCCTTACCCCCTTTCATTTTACCTACTGCCTCACGAACTTCCCCCACACTCACAACTGGCTCTTCCTCACTCCTACAAGATGTTATTCCTCCTTGCCCTATACACGAAATCACAGCTTCCCTATCTTCATCAACATTTAACAATTCCTCAAAATATTCCCTCCATCTTCCCAATACCTCTAACTCTCCATTTAATAACTCTCCTCTCCTATTTTTAACTGACAAATCCATTTGTTCTCTAGGCTTTCTTAACTTGTTAATCTCACTCCAAAACTTTTTCTTATTTTCAACAAAATTTGTTGATAACATCTCACCCACTCTCTCATTTGCTCTCTTTTTACATTGCTTCACCACTCTCTTAACCTCTCTCTTTTTCTCCATATACTCTTCCCTCCTTGCATCACTTCTACTTTGTAAAAACTTCTCATATGCTAACTTTTTCTCCCTTACTACTCTATTTACATCATCATTCCACCAATCGCTCCTCTTCCCTCCTGCACCCACTTTCCTGTAACCACAAACTTCTGCTGAACACTCTAACACTACATTTTTAAACCTACCCCATACCTCTTCGACCCCATTGCCTATGCTCTCATTAGCCCATCTATCCTCCAATAGCTGTTTATATCTTACCCTAACTGCCTCCTCTTTTAGTTTATAAACCTTCACCTCTCTCTTCCCTGATGCTTCTATTCTCCTTGTATCCCATCTACCTTTTACTCTCAGTGTAGCTACAACTAGAAAGTGATCTGATATATCTGTGGCCCCTCTATAAACATGTACATCCTGAAGTCTACTCAACAGTCTTTTATCTACCAATACATAATCCAACAAACTACTGTCATTTCGCCCTACATCATATCTTGTATACTTATTTATCCTCTTTTTCTTAAAATATGTATTACCTATAACTAAACCCCTTTCTATACAAAGTTCAAACAAAGGGCTCCCATTATCATTTACACCTGGCACCCCAAACTTACCTACCACACCCTCTCTAAAAGTTTCTCCTACTTTAGCATTCAGGTCCCCTACCACAATTACTCTCTCACTTGGTTCAAAGGCTCCTATACATTCACTTAGCATCTCCCAAAATCTCTCTCTCTCCTCTGCATTCCTCTCTTCTCCAGGTGCATACACGCTTATTATGACCCACTTCTCGCATCCAACCTTTACTTTAATCCACATAATTCTTGAATTTACACATTCATATTCTCTTTTCTCCTTCCATAACTGATCATTTAACATTACTGATATATATATATATATATATATATATATATATATATATATATATATATATATATATATATATATATATATATATATATATATATATAATGTATATATAACAACACTGCGACTAGCCGAGGGATCGAGCCCGTGTTACTTAATCTCGCCTCATAGTGACCGAAAATTCATGACGCTCTAACCCACTGAACCAGACAATCCTACAAGAATCACGCACCCAGGAGAGATAGGTGTTGTACTGTGATCCGAGGACATACGATGGCGTGGGTGCCTCAGAGCTAATTTCATTCTACTCCCTACTGCTGGGTGCGTGAATTTTCGCTCACCATGAGGCGGGCTAAAACAACACGGGTTCAATCCCCCAGCTAGTCACAGTGTTGGTATTGAATAAATACTACTTGTTCGTGGTTACAGTACTATATATACTGCTTGTAGAGGCTAGTACACCAAACGGCGAGTAGAATTAAATTAGATCTGAGGCACCCACACCATCGTATATCCTCAGATCATGGTACAACATATAGGTCTGCTGGGTGCACGATCTTTGTAGGACTGGATGATCCAGTGGTTTAGAGCGTTGTGAATTTTTGCTCACCATGGGGCAGGCTTAAACAACACGGGTTCCATTCCCAGGCTAATCACAGTGAAACATATAGGTGATCAGTATTTAGATCAATGTACAGGTTTTTGATGCATTTTTGAATTTGGAAAAGGTGTATGATAAGGTGGATAGGGGGGGGCAATGTGGAAAATGTTGCAAATGTATGGAATAGGTGGTGGCTATTAAAAGCAGTGGATAGTTTTTATAAGGATAGTGAGACTCAGGTGAGTGTAATTAGTAAAGAGGGAGATTATTTCCCAGTTAAAATAGTCCTTAGACAGGTATGTGTGATGTCACCATGGTGGTTCAATATATTTATAGATGGGGTTGTAAGAGAAGTGAATGCTCGGGTGTTGGCAACAGGCGTGGGCTTAAAAGATAAATAATCTATCACAGTAAGAGTTAGCAGAAGCAGTAGAGACTTGAAAACGATATAATCAGTCCTTCATCCTATTTTTCACAGATGCTTTTTGCTGATGATACCGTACTTTTGGGAGAAAATTCCGAAGAGAAGCTACAGAGGTTGGTGGACGAGTTTGGCAGGGTATGTAAAAGAAGGAAATTAAAAGTGAACATAGGAAAGAGTAAGGTGATAAGGGTAAATTTTAGGTAATATAAGACTGGGTATCAGATGGGAAGGAGGG
>NW_027199369.1:0-32947 GCF_038502225.1 Cherax quadricarinatus | reverse complement strand
CAGGATATAACCCCTCATCATTGCAGTGGGAAAAACCTGCTTTCCTGTCATCTGGACGGATTATTGACGGCTAGAAAATCTGTGAAGAACGAGCCGGTGGGTTGTCATCAACACCTGCGACCCCCCCCCACATCATCGGCAACGGCTACGATTTCAACAACACGCAGTGTCACCAACACCAGACACCCAAGTTTTATATTAGCGTTGAATTCAGTTATCATTTATATTTTTTCATTTTTCATTTTCTTTAACCCTTTCAGGGTCCGTCCCGTAGATCTACGGCTTTACAGTGAGTGTCCAAACCGTAGATCTACGCCATGAGCTCAGCTTACTCTGATAAACTGTGAGTGGTACATTTGGGCCTAGATATGAGAGAATACATCTATGTGGTATGTGTGCACCACATAAAACAGATCCTGCAGCACACTGTGTATAATGAGAGAGAAAAACTGAAATCATGATTTTTCGATTAAAACAGCAACTTTGCAGTGTTTTTTCATATGTTTTTTATAGTTGTATTTGCGATTTCTTGGTCTCATTTGATAGAATGGAAGACATATTACAAAAATAGAGATGATTTTCATTGGTTTTAGCACTGGAAATGGCTTGAAACTGAGCTCAAAGTAGCGGAAATGTTAAATTTTTGCCGATATTCAAGAGTAAACAAACGACCTCACACGTCTAATACACGTCAGCTGGTGGGTCTAATATACATTCACAAATATGGTGATGATATTTATACAATTATTACAGTATTGCATAACAGTAAATCTTCTATTTTTTGGTGTGAATAAAAATTCATTATGTGAATAAAAAAACAAAATGGAATTTATTTGTAAAGCCTCAAAACATAACTAATGAACAGAGGAAATGTTAGTTTAGTGCCAGGAATGCCTACACTGTTTATTCTGAACCCTATTTTGAAATTGGAATATTTTGAACTTTGTGTTAAATTGGCCAAATTAACAATTTCCGATCACTTTATTTTGTAGTTGAAACAGTTGACTTGGCGATTTCTTGTGCTCAATCGATAGAATAGAAGTAATACTAGTGAAATAACTAAGAATTTGGTTGATTGGAATAATGTAATTGGCCTAAAATGGGAGTCAAAGTCGGCAAAATCGCCGATTCGTAAACATCGCTGACACATCAAAATTCGCGAGAGCATAATTTCGTCAATTTTCTTCCAAATTTGGTACTTTTTGTTTTATTACCTTCACAAAAAGATTCTCTATGATTTCATAAGAAAAAATAACAAATTTCTTTTTTGAAAATTCTTGGACACTGGTGCATGACTCCAGATTTGGGCCTTGGACCCTGAAAGGGTTAATGTAGGATCAATATTTCATATTTAAGTATTTTATATTTTCTAAATAATAAAGTGTTTATGTTTGTCAGTTTTTATTCTTTTTCTATACATTAATTTTCCTGAGGAGGAGCCAGCTTTGGTAATACTGTCTGAAGTTGTTACAGGGCTGAGTAAACCTTCACAAAGACTCTCATTCAAGCAATATATACCAAGCAAGAGGAAATGCTTTGGTATAAAGCTATTTGTACTGTGTGATTGCAGAAGTGGTCTAGTTTTGGATATCATTGTGTACACTGGCAGTAATACTTTGAGATACCATGAAGTTATTGGGTATCTCTGGTGATGTGGTTCGAACAATGACAGAACCATATCTTGGTAAGGGGCATATGTTATTTACTGATAACTGGTAAACAAGCCCCTTACTCAGTGATTTCTTGCGAGTGAACTTGACAGACATGTGTGGCACAGTGCGTTGTAATCGTAAACATATGCCAAGGTTCGACGCTGGCACTCGCAGAGGTGAGGTGCAAGCCTTTGCTGCCAATGACATCATGGCATTTCGGTGGCATGACAAACGTGATGTCACATTATTGACATCAGTTCACCGAAACGAAATGGTACACAGTGGCAGGCACAACAGAGAGACCAATGAACCCATTCTAAAGCCTGCAGCTGTCATGGACTACAACCTCAATATGCGCTTAGTGGACAAATGTGACATGCAGATTGGGTTTGCAGACTGTGTACACAAGAGTTATAAGTGGTATATAAAACTTTTTTTCCATCTTGTTGATATCTCTATGCTGAATGCTTATAACATATACAAGTTGAAGACCAACAAAACACCAAAATTTGGTGAATTTTGCTTGTCAGTAATAAGACAAATAATTGCAAAGTACCAAGGAGCAACACCTGCAATAGACCAGCGCCCACAAAATTACCAACACACGTCATCTCGTTTCAGGCCTGGTGATGACTACCCCGTGCAACTGCCTCCTACTACTGCCAAGAAAAATGCTCAGAAGAGGTGTTATGTATTTATGCATACCATAAAATGCCCACAAACACGCAGAGACACTCGTTTTATGTGTGAGGAGTGTCAAGTGCCCCTCTGCATATACCCATGTTTCAAAGAGTTCCACAAGTTGCAGCAGTTCTAGGAACGTGTTTAGTGACTGTACATATGTATATATATTATGGAACAATAGTAATAAACATTGTTTTGTATTGTTTGTTTGTGTAAACTAAGTTTTATACACAAACTAATAGTGATAAAGTTTGTTCTGTTATTGTGTTGTAAACAATGAGTGTATATTTGAACAATGCACCTTACATTGGTCTCACAGGCCACATAAGTTACCTGGAACAGAAAAATATTGAAAAATGCAAGAAACCTTTGAATTAGAGTAAATAAAAGAATACCGGGTGGGCGGCAGTCGCCGCTGTTGTCATACGCACGTCACTTTCTGCAAACTTTGCGGCTCTATATCTCGGTAAGTACTGATGGCAAAAAATTTTTTTTAGGCTTAAAACACTCAGAAAAATATTCCTAACATTTTCATAAGAAAAAATAATTTTTGTTTGTTTTCGAATATTTGGCGACATAGAATGACAGTTTCAGAGAGGGGCCTGAAACAATCAAAGGGTTAAACCAGTCTAGGAAAATATCCCTTGTGACCCCTGCCTTACTGTTAGCCTTCCACATCACACACAAATTACTCTTGGCGACACCGTTTTCCTTGAACACTCTGGGATTTTCAGAGTGATACACCAGTAAAGGCTTCACTTTAAAATCCCCACTAGCATTACTACAAAACATGAGAGTAAGCCTATCCTTCATAGGCTTGTGTCCTGGGAGTGCCGTTTCCTCCTGCGTGATGTAGGTCCTCTTTGGCATTTTCTTCCAAAAGAGGCCTGTTTCGTCACAATTAAACACTTGTTGGGGCTTGAATTCTCCAGTGTCTACGCACTCCTTAAACTCCTGTACAAACTTCTCAGCTGCAATTTTGTCAGAACTGGCAGCCTCACCATGCCTTATCACACTGTGAATGCCACTACGCTTCTTAAATCTCTCAAACCAACCTTTGCTGGCCTAAAAATCACAAGCATCACCACTTGTTGCAGGCATTTTCTTTATGAGATCATCATGAAACTGCCTTGCCTTTTCACATATTATTGACTGCGTAACACTATCTCCTGCTAACTGTTTTTCGGTAATCCACACCAACAATAACCTCTCCACTTCTTCGAGGATTTGTGATCTCTTTTTTGTCGGCATATCTACCCCTTTTGCAACAACAGCACACTATTTCCTTTCCTTTCGCCACGATAGAAGTGATGGTTGAATGGGGTTTGCCATACATCCAGGCAAGCTTTGTAACACGCACTCCACTCTCATATTTTTCAAAAATTTCCTTCTTGAATTCAATTGTGTTCCTCACTTTATTTACCAAAGGGCTTGCACTAGCTTTCCTTGGGCCCATGGTGACTTATTTAGCAGTTGCAATCACTAAAAACAATGGATTATTACGTATGAACCCGCGGGGTGATGGTCACGTGTTGGTAAACAATGGCACACTGAGCGTGAATGGTGTGGGAGACTGGCTTTGTGTGTGCGGTGACGGGCAGACGGGTACCGGATGGTCGCTGAATCATGAGTCTAATCACAAACTGCAAGGCCAAATTTTGCCAAAAAATCTTGCTGAAAGTCAGATTTCACGAAAGTCAATGCCGCCAAAACTCGAGGGTCCACTGTATATATATCTCATACAGAGCACAGCAACATAATAAAGAGAGATGAAAGAGGCCAACCTGGTAGGCAAGCTGGATCTTCTGTTTGACCTTCTAGGGACATCTTTTGTTGGGTCTTCATCAGGTAGTGATTCCACTTTAACTGTGCCTGTTGCTGCATCTTCTTCAATTGCTGGTTTAGGAGGTCTCTGGGAAGCAAGTACAATAGTCACTATGAGAAAATTATTTCATCAGCTAAATTAGTTTTGAAAGCCAGCAAATGTTACTTAAATACAAGGCAAGTGACCGAGAATACAAGACTTTACCAGAGAAAGACAATACAGTAATTAAAAGACACAAAGGTATATAGACTTTCGAGGGAAATTATTAGGTGCCTTTCTTAACCCTTTGAATGGTTGTCACATAGATCTCGACAGTATAAGGGTTTATGTTCTCTGAATATTCCACATTTAATTCAGAGATGAGTCAGTAATTGTAATATTTCTAAAATTTACTTAATCCTCAAAATACAAGTAGAATAATACTAAAATATAATACCTTTAGTGTTACCTACAAATTTTCTTGCATATGCTATAGAAGTGGCCTTCAAATTATGCACTAGATTAGGTTCATAGTAGGTGTACTAAGCTTTAAGGGCATCATCATTTAAAAAAAAAAAAAATACAATGGCTGAATTACCTGGAGTTTACCTGGAGGTTTCCTTGGAGACCAAGGTTTTCCATGTTTGGTCTCCATGGGAATCTTTTTTCCAAGGCTTCCATTGGTAGGTCTCAGCTGATTTTACAACCTCACTTCCAAGCCATCAACACTTAATTCCATACAATAACCTTCAACACATTTTGTGGGCCCACTGTCAACACTGTTGTGAACCCCACTAACTGCACAGTGCACTTAGAAAATTAACAATGGAAGTGGGAAGCTGCAAAATACTGAATTTGTATAAAGTGTACCCAAATAAAGCAAAGGTAACCTGTACCCACAGCTCATAATACCGTTTATTTTAATGTCCAATCTGTTCGAATAATGCAGGAGATGAAGTCTTACAAATAAAAAACACATACTATGAACCTGTGATAAGTAAACCCTGTTTTACACAGTAAAATAAGAATTTGGTTCTAGATTCCTTGGGATCCCTCACCCAAACTTAACACAGTATTCCCAAATCTAGCTCACTAAGACCCAATTACCTCTCCTTTTTTAGGCCTCCCTCTTTTCTTCTTGATGATGGGTTGGCCTTCAACAGCTATACTCATAGGGTGGTTCTCACCATACACTTTATATACTTCGCTACCTGAAAATGTATTAAATCCAAATAAATAAGCAGTATTAGTAATAAGTATCATCTTAGTAACATGTACATGAAGGCTCCCTGTTTACAAAAATAAGATTCAGTACTTTTATTTCCCAAGAAAGTATATTAAAGTTATACCAATAAGATATCAGTAACTAATAAATCTTACAAGGAAAAAATCATACTTCTGCATAACATTTTAGGCAGTCCTAAGCTAGGACTAATATTAACAGTATAACCATATAAAATATATATATGTACATGTATTGGGCATTGTATGTAAAATTACTGTATATAATATTCTATGTAATAAAAATTTTAGTGAAAATTTTAGTCAAAAACTGGAGATATGACTAAATTAAAAAAAGATCTAAAAGTATAATGGTAATTTAAGGAGTTACACAATACTAAAATTTGTTTTATAGAAATACATTAAGCACACAAAATGTTCTTTTAATTTTAAGAAGTAATGCCTTTTTAATTCATCTGGCCAGTTATCCCAATTTCTGACCTCTTTATTGGAATCAAGTTTCTATAAAGGTTCAGTTAAACATGAAGAATATCAGAGGTACAAGATTTGTTTCGAGTGTGAACCTGTGTTTTATTACCCTTTTCCAGGTAATCTCTTAGGTCAGCATGGCAAATTTTGGAAAATATAACTACAGTTTTTAATTATCTCATTTTTTAATGAACTAGATATGAGCATGAAACTTTAATTTACTATCTATGAGTAGGCTTAGAAACTTATTCTCATCCCTTTTTCTCTACTTTAGATTTGTTATTTTTTTTGTCTGATTATGAACATACGTAGTTTATTCCCAAAAGCTATATACATTAGAATGTTTTTTCTATATGAAGCATGAATTATTTGCTATCATCCAGATGTAGATTTTTAATCTCATTATTATAGTGTTGCAAGTCAGGAGATCAGAGAAGAAGACATAGGTTGTGTCATTAGATCTCTCTCCTCTGGCAGTCTTAAGACTTCATTTTGGCTAGCAGTTCAACTGTTCAACAAGCAGCTGGTGTGCAAATTGGCCTGATGTTATGATGTGTTATCCTTGCCACCTCCAGCCTTCCTCTATTGGCCTACTGGGACTATAAGAATCTATCTGCTTTATGCAGATATTCAGGCTCCCACACCTTCCTAAGCCCCAGTCCTGCAAAGGCCTTTCTCTGCATGTCATTTCCTGGGTCCCTTGATTCTGCTCAAGGGCTGATTGAGGAGTCCTCTTCATGGGCATCTGGCCAGCAACTCCCTGTTGTAGGCTGCAAGTAATCAAGAGATCATGGAAGGGCAGCTTAACACCTGCCACCTTGAGCTGCTAAGACCCTTTTGCTTGTTCCAAAATGGATAATGTTTGTCATTCCATGGGAACCCTTTGTTGTTATCCATGGTCTTTCTTAAAGTTTCAATTCATTATGGTTTACACCACTGTTTTTCCTTCCACAAGATAGAGTGAAGCAATAGTTGAGGCTGTGCCTTTCATGTTCTTGGCAGCTTCCCTTGCATTTGTTGGCCTCTTGTTTATAGACTCCATGCTTGGGCATGTTCATTTTTGCTTCTGATGATATTCTGGTAGTAATCTCGACTTCTCTTTCCATGTTGAAACTCTACAGGTTTCACTCACTCTTGACTTCATAATGCTTTGGAATATACAGAAAATAAAGAACAAAAAGGCACAATTCCATGACTGGAACAGTACACAAATAACCCGCACATAAGAGAAAAACTTATGATGATGTTTTAGTCCAACTTGGACCATTAACTACTCAATGGTCCAGGTCGAATCCAAACATCATCTCACGTTTCTTTCTGCTATGTGCACGTTATTTGTATACAGAAATTATTCCAGATTTAATATGTAATTTGTGAGGTTGTAATAAAAAAATATACTTAATTTTAAGAAGAAAAGCAAAGAAAAAACTCAAGAGGGAAAGAATTTAATATTTAAATCACTTACCTTTAGCCAAGTCATCCATTGGTATATCAGGAGACTTCCCTTGTATATTGATGAGAGCTGCTTGCAAGGTGTCTGTTGTCATCTTGGACTGTAATATAAAATACTAAATTATATAGTAATAATTGGTTTACGATCTTCATGGGGAAGTGGAAAAGAATTCTTCCTCTGTAAGCCAAGCATGTTGTATGAGGTGACTAAAATGCCGGGAGCAAGGGGCTAGTAACCCTTTCTCCTGTATAAATTACTAAATTTAAAAAGAAAACCTTAAGTTTTATTTTTAGGTCACCCTGCCTTGGTGGGATATGGCTGGTTTGTTGAATAAAAAAAACTAGTTTATGAATATATCACAATAAAAAATAAGATTAAAAATTCTTAGTGCTAGCATAATCATATTAACATTGCAGACAGTTTACAATACCTGTATAATGCAATACAATTTAAGATTTAAATATAATAAATAGTAATTTTTCAGAAATTTTCTACAATAAAAAAAAATGCAAAATATAACAATAAAAAATGATTAATAAGAATCAGGTAGACTGTATATTCATAAGCTCATTCAAATATTAATGCAGATTGTTTCTGTAGGTAAGAACAAAATATTTTCAATTTAATTTTGAATTCACCCATTGTATTTATGTACAGTTTATAGCTTCATTTCATAACTACTCAAACTTTTTAGTCCTCATTTTAGCATAGAACTTTTCTAGGGATTCAAATGTACACGAGTAAAAGCAAAGGATAAAAAGCTTACAAAACAGATACCTGCAGCAGTGCTCGCAGTCGCTGCTGTCCCTCCACCATACGATCGATGAGATCGACAGTAGCAGCCACTCCGATGTGACATCGTTCACAGATGCGTACTGGTAATTGCCCATCATCAACAACCTGAAGATTAAAGCTATCTGATTAACTTGTAAATTCATACCAGATCAATGCACAGGTGAGAATGGGTAATTATAAATGAACCCAAAAATTCTTAAGCCAATGCAGAACTGAAATACAGTAGAACCCCTGTACCCACGGATTCAGTTTCTGCTGCTTCAATTATCCAGGGTTTACTGTGGTCCAAAAATAACTCTTAATTTTGCTTAATAATGACACCAAAGCACAAAAGTAGTGAGGGTTGCAATTCAAAGCCTAAGAGAAACCATGAAGTGCTTCCCATCAATGAAAAATTCATAATTCTCCACTTATTCTGCATAAATTATTAATTACACTTTATCATAGGTATGTACACATGCAATGGAAAAAATTACTTATAAATAGGGTTCGCTACTATCCACAGTTTCAGATATTCGTGGATACAGGGGGACTCCACTGTAGTATAGGCATAGTTTGTCCTAATTCATCATTTATTTCTCTACAGGGTTACACAGAGGTAATGCTAGTTCTTGGGCTGCCCTTCAACAGAGGCAATACATAATCTAGTCCATGATGACTTGTCAAACATTATTATTATTATGTATAATCAAAATAAAGAGCTAATTGTCAAACAGCAACACTACTAACATATGCAACTTCTCTTCGGTATTTCCCAAAAACAGTGTCATCAGCAAAAAAAGGACCTGTCACAACTCCTTTGTCTTTTTTGTCTTTCTATCCAACACCTTTTCCCAACTGACAAACATTCACTTCTCTTACAACCCCATCTATAAATGTACATCTTACTACTTAACTGTGCAGAAGTCTGGTGTTGTATAGCTTTGGCTATAATAACAATCAATCATCAATGATGAAAAAGACACTGACCAACAAAGGTTTCAAATCACATTTAAAAATATTTCTAACTAATTTTGCAAAACTGAATTCAAATTTGAACTTAGTTTTGTTCCAGCACGTAAAGCTTCTGAGAAACAGAACCCAATGGGGAATGATTTCACCAAGGTACAGCTGTCATGGAGAAGAAATACGAGGGAAATCTGATGACCACTATGATGACTGACTACTGCTGGACACAGGTACGGAAGAGCCATGGTGAATACCAGTGAAAAAACTTTAAAATGATGCAAGTTTATTCAGGTACAGGTACACAAATACAGTTACATAAATTATCATATATAGCAGCATATGTGTAGATTATATAGGATAACCCCCAAAAAATTAAGACAAAGTGACTTATTCCCATTGGGGTCCTTGTATGTATGCTTGTATGGAAATTTCTCCTACTGTTATGCAAATATATATATAGCAAATTTACAATAAAGAGAATAAATTTTAAGTCATTGCATGTACCATACTTAATACATATGTATACAGTGGAACCCTGGGTTTCATCCAGTGTGGATATCATACAAATTAGATTTTGACCGCTTTTTTGGGCGTAATTTTACCCCGGGTTTCGTACCTCCCCTTGGAAATTATCTGTATCAGATGCATCTGCCCACCCGGGACACGGCCGCTCACATGTACATGACTCAGTCTGCCTGTCACTTGTTCTGTGAGCAATACTCTGCGTGTTCATCTGAAACATTTCGTAATAAACCATTGTTTTTTGTGCTTGTCTATTGAATGTAACTGTGAAATAAGCCACCATGGGGACAAAGGAAAGTTCCTAGTGCCAGCCCTTTGGTAAAGAAGGCGAGATTTTTTTGTGTGACAGGGGTCCAGTGACTCAAGCTGGTCCTAGTGCCAATAAAAGACAAAGAAGGGAAGTAACTCTAGATAGGGCTTTGATACTTAGTCCTTATGGAGGGGATTCCCCTTCCAAATAATAACCTCTCCTCCCTCTCCCCTCCCCGCCTTCTTCCATACGCCAATAAAGGTATGTAATAGAGATTTAAATGTTCATTTATCCATTAAAATGAGTCATTTATATTTATTTCTATGGCTATTCTCTATAAAATGTATTTTTTGTTAATATTTTTGGGTATCAGGAACAGATTAATTGGATTTACACTATTTCTTATGGGAGATATTACTTTGGTTTTCGTCCATTTCGAATTTTGACCAACCCTCTGTGATAGCACAGCAATCACTGACGAGTACACAACAATTATTAGTGAATGCACATCAATGACAACAATCTTCAGTGACTAACAATCATCAATGACTGCACAACAATCATTACTGTACAACAATCATCAATGACTACAACAATGACTGCACAACAGTCATCAGTGACTGCACAACAGTCATCAGTGACTGCACAACAGTCATCAGTGACTGCACAACAGTCATCAGTGACTGCACAAGTCATCAGTGACTGCACAACAGTCATCAATGACTGCACAGCAATTGTCAGTTACTGTACAACAATTATCAATGTACAGCAATCAATGACTATACAGCAATCATTGTACAGTAATCAATGTTCAGCAATGACTGCAAATCAATAACTGCACATCAATGACTGTACAACAATCATTAATGACTGCACAACAATCATCAATGACTGCATAATCACCAATGTCTACAACAATCATCAATGTACAGTAGCCATCAATGACTGTACAGCAATCTTAAAAGACTCTACAGCAATCAATGACTACAGCAATCACCAATGACTGCACATTATCAATGACTATATAACAATTACCAATGAGTATACATTATTATACTAAAAAATAAGCGCTAAACGTACAAGGGACATACAGAGCAGCCCAGTAACTGTACAACAATCACCATGACTGCAATCATCAATGATTTTACAAGTCACCAACTGTACAACAATCACCAATGACTGCACAACAACCATCAATGACCATACAAGTCACCAATGACTGTACGACAATCACCAATGACTGTACAATCACCAGTGACTACAATCACCAATGACTGTACAATCACCAATGACTGTACAATCACCAATGACTGTACAATCACCAATGACTACAATCATCAATGGCTGTACGACAATCACCAATGACTGTACAATCACCAATGACTGTACAATCACCAATGACTACAATCACCAATGGCTGTACGACAATCACCAATGACTGTACAATCACCAATGGCTACAGAATTCGTAAATAACCTTATAATTCATCAATGACTAAAACATTCATAATATCTTTATTTACTACAAGTACATGTACAAGGTATACAGGCCTAGCTGACATCACTGACATACTATCATACAGAAAGCCAAATGTTATGCAGAAAGTTTTGGGCAAATCAGGTCAGTTTTGTCCCATAATGCGACCCACACCAGTCGACTAACACCCAGGTACCCATTTAACATAGACAACTGGTGTAAGGAAACACGCCCAATGTTTCTACCCTCACCGGGAATCAAACCCGGACCTCGTCGTGTGAAGCGAGAGCTTTTGCCACCAGGCCACGGGGCACCATTACCTATTGTACTCATGATTAACTATACTACAACATTCATCAATGATTATAAATTATTTTACAGCATTTATCAATGGTTTTATATACATCAATGATTGTACGGTATTCACCAATCCATACAAATCAATAATAATAATATAATAGTAATATTGCTGTAAATTAATAATATAAATAACTAATAATAAAAGTGAATAAAAGAATGAATAATAATAATAATAATAATAATAATAATAATAATAATAATACTCAGTTACAATTGTAACAATGTTTATAGTAATAACGGTAATAAAATAATATGCGACAATATTAATAAAATAATAATAGTAATACTACTAGTAATCGTAGTAATAACGCAAGTAGTAATAATGATGGTAACGGTAATATTACTATTACTACTACTAATAATAAAATAACTAATAGCACTATTAATAATGTTAATATTAATGTTAATACTAATAATACAATAACTAATTCTAATAATACTAATACTTATAACAATAGTAATTCTAATACTAATACTTATAACAATAGTAATTCTAACAATACTAATACTTATAATTAACAATATTACTATTACTAACAATAATTCGACTACTACTACTACTAATAATAGTATTATTATTATTATTATTATTATTATTATTATTATTATTATTAGATATTAATAATACTAAAGCTGAATATTAAATGGCTTCAATATAAAGGCAGACACTTGCAAGACAATAACAACAGTCGCCATTTTCACACTCAAACCTTCAATGTTGGTGGAAATACCACGGAAAACGCCCCCAAATATAAAATAATTAAGATTAAGATTAATGCGGCTCACAGACGACCTGGCGGGTGCTCCACAAATGGCCATGAATTAAATTAATAAAAGAGTAATGACTGATTTGACTCCGACCCTGACTTGGTTGATCAACCGAGAACCTAGAGGGAGGAGGAGAGGCGGAGGCCCGGCCATCACGGCTCTCACCTTGATCGGCAGATATTTGTTGATGAGGATGGCCAGGGCGCCCTTCTCCTCGCTGTCGTCGAAGATGGTGAAGCCTTCTTCGGCCTCAGTGGCGCAGAGGCGGCAGAAGGAGGACTCTGCGAGGAGGGAACCCATGTTGGTTGTGCAGCTGCTCGTTCTATTAGCAACCTCCAGGACGACCCGCTCTCTCCCCCTCCCCGTCCCTTCCACCCCTCCAACTCCACATAACCCGCCACATTTAAGATTGTTTTTTTAACCATTATCACTGATTAAAGACACACGCAGCAATGGGAAACTTGAATTAAGCTTCCAATTGCCGCTTGTGTCTTTATCAACTACAACGTGTCGGTAGACCACAATGGAAGTTAGCCACTATGTCAGACTTTTTGGGGTTATCCTATGTATGACTTGTGGGATTACCGGTAATTTACACTATTATAATAGTGCTTAGTGTGTACCTGTGCCTAATTACTCGTAAACTTACTGTTTGCTATTATAGAGATATGATGCCTCCTGTCGGAATTGTTTGCATAACAAACTTTCCTTGTTATATAATGTAATGTTTTTCTAAAAGTTGAACCAACCTGTAGCCATGCAATGTGTAACATCATGCAATGTAATCTCAATGTATTCTAAGGAAAAAGATCCTTATATTCGGCGATAATTTACTCCTAGAAATGGAGAATTATTTTATTTTTTTTAGCTAACATGTTTACGGTGGCCTGGTGGCTAAAGCTCCCGCTTCACACACGGAGGGCCCGGGTTCGATTCCCGGCGGATGGAAACATTTCGACACGTTTCCTTACACCTGTTGTCCTGTTCACCTAGCAGCAAATAGGTACCTGGGTGTTAGTCGACTGGTGTGGGTCGCATCCTGGGGGACAAGATTAAGGACCCCAATGGAAATAAGTTAAGACAGTCCTCGATGACGCACTGACTTTCTTGGGTTACCCTCCGGGGTTAAAAATCCGAACGAAATCTTATCTTAACCTGGAGAGAGTTCCGGGGGTCAACGCCCCCGAGACCCGGTCTGTGACCAGGCCTGGTGGATCAAAGCCTGATCAACCAGGCTGTTACTGCTGGCTGCACGCAATCCAACGTACGAGCCACAACCTGGCTGGTCAGGTACCGACTTTAGGTGCCTGTCCAGTGCCTGTTTGAAGACAGCCAGGAGTCTATTGGTAATCCCCCTTATGTATGCTGGGAGGCAGTTGAACAGTCTCGGGCCCCTGACACTTACTGTATTGTCTCTTAACGTGCTAGTGACACCCCTGCTTTTCATTGGGGGATGTTGCATCGTCTGCCGAGTCTTTTGATTTCGTTGTGAGTGATTTTCGTGTGCAAGTTCGGTACTAGTCCCTCTAGGATTTTCCAGGTGTATATAATCATGTATCTCTCCCGCCTGCGTTCCAGGGAGTACAGGCTCAGGAACTTCAAGCGCTCCTAGTAATTGAGGTGTTTTATCTCTGTTATGCGCGCCGTGAAGGTTCTCTGTACATTTTCTAGGTCAGCAATTTCACCTGCCTTGAAAGATGCTGTTAGTGTGCAGCAATATTACAGCCTAGATAGAACAAGCGACCTGAAGAGTTTCATCATGGGCTTGGCATCCCTAGTTTTGAAGGTTCTCATTATCCATCCTGTCATTTTTCTAGCAGATGCGATTGACACAATGTTATGGTCCTTGAAGGTGAGATCCTCCGACATGATCACTCCCAGGTCTTTGACGTTGGCTTTTCTCTCTATTTTGTGGAAGGAATTTGTTTTGTACTCTGATGAAGTTTTAATTTCCTCATGTTTACCATATCGGAGTAATTGAAATTTCTCATCGTTGAACTTCATATTGTTTTCTGCAGCCCACTGAAAGATTTGGTTGATGTCCGCCTGGAGCCGTGCAGTGTCTGCAATGGAAGACACTGTCATGCAGATTCAGGTGTCATCTGCAAAGGAAGACGGTGCTGTGGCTGACATCCTTGTCTATGTCAGATATGAGGATGAGAAACAAGATGGGAGCGAGTACTGTGCCTTGTTGAACAGAGCTTTTCACCATAGCCGCCTCAGACTTTACTCTGTTAACTACTACTCTTTGTGTTCTGTTTGTGAGGAAATTATAGATCCATCTACCAACTTTTCCTGTTATTCCTTTAGCACGGATTTTGTGCGCTATTACGCCATGGTCACACTTGTCGAAGGCTTTTGCAAAGTCTGTATATATTACATCTGCATTCTTTTTGTCTTCTAGCGCATCTAGGACCTTGTCGTAGTGATCCAGTAGCTGAGACAGACAGGAGCGACCTGCTCTAAACCCATGTTGCCCTGGGTTGTGTAATTGATGTGGATCTAGATGGGTGGCGATCTTGCTTCTTAGGACGCTTTCAAAGATTTTTATGATATGGGATGTTAGTGCTATCGGTCTGTAGTTCTTTGCTATTGTTTTACTTCCCGCTTTGTGGAATGGGGCTATGTCTGTGTTTTTAGTAACTGTGGGACGACCCCCATGTCCATGCTCCCTCTCCATAGGATGGTAAAAGCTCGTGATAGGGGCTTCTTGCAGTTCTTGATGAACACGGAGTTCCATGAGTCTGGCCCTGGGGCAGAGTGCATAGGCATGTCATTTATCGCCTGTTCGAAGTCATTTGGGGTCAGGATAATATCAGATAGGCTTGTGTTAACCAAATTCTGTGGCTCATAAAAAAATCATTTTGATCTTCGACTCTCAGTCTGGTTAGCGGCTTGCTAAAAACTGAGTCATAGTGTGACTTGAGTAGCTCACTCATTTCCTTGCTGTCATCTGTGTAGGACCCATCTTGTTTAAGTAGGGGCCCAATACTGGATGTTGTTCTCGACTTTGATTTGGCATAAGAAAAGAAATACTTTGGGTTTCTTTTGATTTCATTTATGGCTTTTAGTTCTCGCGATTTCTGACTCCTATAAGATTCCTTTAGCTTAAGTTCGATGTTTGCTATTTCTCTGACCAGTGACTCCCTACGCGTTTCAGATATATTGGCCTCTTTTAGCCGCTCTGTGGCTTTATCAATACAAATTCTAGAACATAATTTGAAGATAGTAGAACTATATACAGAAGATGAGGTAATCAGTCCCTCAGCCTTGGAGTTGGTGCGAAGAGCACCGTAGTTGTGAAGGTTCTGCATCAGAGGCAAGGAGCCTGGCGCTTATGTACTAACGTCAGGTGGAAAGGGGACGTGTAGCAGACGAGGGCATAGTCACTGGTAGGCGGGAGTCCCCAGTGGAAGTAGATCCTACCCGAAGAGATGGGTTAGTTGTAGTAGTTGTTGTCGTAGCCGTGAATTTTATGTACATGTCCTCAGACTCAAGATTCCATGATGTTGCAGTGTCTGACAAGTACAAGAATGGTATACAATACCGACAAGATGAAATTTAAGATGCATGTGTAACATCTGGGTAACTTTATTGTAGACGTTTCGCCATCCAGTGGCTTTATCAATACAAATTCCAGGACATGGAATTCCAGGTGGAAAGAGGACCTGACGTTAGTATATAAGCGTCAGGCTCCTTGCCTCTGATGCAGAACCTTCACAACTACGGTGCTCTTCTCACCAACTCCAGGGCTGAGGGACTGATTACCTCATTTTCTGTATATAGTTCTACTGTCTTCAAATTATGTCCCGGAATTTGTATTGATAAAGCCATTGGATGGCTCACATGTGTCTTAATTTCAATTTGTCGGTACTGTATACCATTCTTGTACAACGAAGGTGAGATCCTCTGACATTATCACTCTCAGATATTTTACATTAGTTTTTGCTCTATTGTGTGGTTGGAATTTGTAATACACTCCGATATAGTTTTAATTTCTTCACGTTTTTCTTATCTGAGCAATTAAAATTTCTCACTATTGAACTTCATATTGTTTTCTGTGGCCCATTTAAAGATTTGGTTGATGTCTGCCTGGAGTCTTACAGTGTCTTCATTGGAGGACACTGTCATGCAAATTCAGGTGTCATCTGCAAAGGAAGACACGATGCTGTGGCTTACATCCCTGTCTATGTCAGATATGAGAATGAGGAACAGGATGGGAGCGAGTACTGTGCCTTGTGAAACAGAGCTTTTCACAGTAGCCGCCTCAGACTTTACTCTGTTTACTACTACTCTTTGTGTTCTATTAGGAAATTATAGATCCATCTACCAACTTTTACTGTAATTCTTTTATCGTGCATTTTGTGCGCTATTACACCATGATCACACTTGTCGAAAGCTTTTGCGAAGTCTGTGTATACTACACCTGCATTGTGTTTGTCTTCTAGAGTAACCAGGACCTTTTCATAGTGGTCCAGTAGTTGGGACAGGCAGGAGCGACCTGTTCTAATCTCATTGTGGAAATTTTTGAATTTTCCCAAATTCAGCATGTGTAAATTTGAATATGATAATCGTGTATTAAAATTATGCTGATTTGACCCTTCGAAAAAATTTGTGTGAAGGAGGTGCAGCGGCCGAGGAGTGATATGGAGGGGGGGGGACGCCATTTGTAATTTCCTAGCACTGGTTGTCGTGGAAAATTCAGCGAATACTCTGGCGTCACTGAGACCATACTGGGGTGTTTTGGCCTAAGTTTGTAATAGGAACTCGCATTAATGTCCTCTGTTGAAGAATTGGGACAGGAAATTTGTAGGACCTCCAGAATTATGTGTGGATGACGGAAGATAAGAAGACTACTTCATCACTCACACAGGGAAGTGTGCCATTAGTGCTTCCATTTAGAGTTCTCGCTGGCCAGTGTAGGATTCTATTAGGCAGGCGTTGTGGTGTGATCCATCTACAGTAATTATATGGTAAGTGGTAATACAAATTTCTAATAACACCATTATAATTTATGTATAATAATTATATTCTGTATACCCAGCAAGGCAAATCATATACAGTCCACATTATTTTATAATGTACTATTATTGGTATTAATGTTTAATGCTGTAATTATTAATTTAATGTCAGGCCTAGCTTTTTGTGAGTGGTGATGTAGTGGCATCGAAGGAGTGACAGTTCTGCGACCTACTATGACTAAGGATTTTATTCCCTTGCATAGTTTAGAGTGTGTAATTACAATATTGATTTGCTAAGTGCAAAGAAAGCCCCTATCATTGCCCAGATTACTTGCATGTAATGATTCAGGTAATACCCTGTAGATCTCATACAGGTAATTTCCCACACCCATGTTGTCTTGGGTTCTGTAACTGATTGGTATCTAGATGAGTGGCGATCTAGCTTCTTAGAAACCTTTCAAATTATTATAATCAAAGAAAGTGCTAAACCGACAAGAAACCTTTCAAAGATTTTTATCATATAGGATGTTAGTGCTATCAGTCTGTAATTCTTTGCTATTGCAGTACTGCCCCCTTTGCGGAGTGGAGTTATGTCTGATATTTTTAGTGACAGTGGGATGACCCCTGTGTCCATGCTCCCTCTCCATAGAATGTTAAAAGCACATGTTAGGGGTTTCTTGTAGTACTTGATGAACACGGAGTTCCACGAGTTCGGACCTGGGGCAGAGTGCATGGGCATGTCATTTATCGCCTTTTCGAAGTCACTTGGTGTTAGGGTAATATCATATAGGTTTGAATCGACCAAATTCTGAGTCTCGCTTATAAAATATTCATTTAGGTCTTCGACTCTTAGGTCTGGTTAGCGGCTCGCTAAAAACTGAGTCATATTGGGACTTGAGCAGCTCACTCATTTCCTTGCTGCCATCTGTAGAGGTTTGAGAAACCTACTTAGTTTCTCATTTCTCAAACGTGTACCTACTTATCGGTTTCTCCAACGTGTACCTACTTATCGCTTTCTCAAATGTGTACCTTAGACATGCAAAAGGCCTTCGATACTGTCAACCACAATATATTATGTAAGAAACTTCAAGCTATCGGTATAGGTTCTGTAGACTGGTTTAAGTCCTACCTTAGCAACAGGAGACAAATTGTCAAAATCAACAAAACGGAATCAGAACCCCTGCCGATAGCATGTGGAGTTCCCCAAGGTAGTATTCTGGGTCCCTTATTATTCTTATGCAATGTTAATAACATACCTATCAGTGTCAAGTGCAAACTCTACTGTATGCAGATGACAGTGCTCTGTTAGTGTCAGGTAAAGACCCACAAGATATAGCTAATGTATTAACACTGTAACTGGAGTCCTGCAACAAATGGTTAGTAGACAACAAACTATCATTACACCTCGGGAAAACTGAAGCCATTCTCTTTGGCATGAAACAAACTGAGAAGGTCAAATAATTTTAATGTCCAGTGTAATGGGGAGCCCATCACTTCGGTTTCCTCAGTAAAATATCTGGGAATCCCCTTTGACCCATGCATGTCAGGAGAATTGATAGGGAACAATGTAGTAAAGAAAGCGAATGCCAGATTGAAGTTCCTCTATAGACAAGCACAATGTCTACCTACTGAGGCTCGCAGGACCCTATGTCTAGCCCTTATACAATGTCATATGGATTACGCTTGCTCTTCATGGTACTCTGCCTTAACAAAAAAAAACTGAAAGATAGACTGCAAATCACCCAGAACAAAATTGTAAGATTCATCTTGGGCCTGGGTCCAAGAGAGCAATGTAGGCCAGAATGAATTACAGCAGTTGGATATGCTGAATGTTGAAGAGAGTAAAACAAATGAAGTTAAATCATGTTTATAAAATTGCTCACAAACAGTGTCCAGAATATCTTGCTGCCAATTCTGTCGAGGTTGGGAACCAAAGCAATCATAGTACCAGGGGTAGAGAGCACAACTTTGCAGTGGCCAGGCTTCAAACACCTTTTATTGTACAGCAATAAAGGAATGGAACAGACTGCCCGCACATGTCAAAGCCAGTCAAGAAGAGTGCCAAAAGGTGTCTGATGAATGTAGCTGCAGAAAAGGAGGGGAATGATTTTTTATTTTTTAGCTAACACACGTGTAATTTTGCCTTATTCCTAGTAATGACCCTCGTATTGTAGATAGTCTTAATGGCCCTCGTGTAGTGGATAGTCTTAGTAGTATGATAATTAGATGTTATCTTCATTATAGAATAATAATAAGATATTATAATTTTTATATTATAATAATAAGGTAAAAGGACCCCAATGGAAATAAGTCACTCTGTCTGACTTTTTTGGGCTATCCCAGGTTCTCTACACATATGCTGCTATGTATGATAATCTGTGTAACTGTATTTGTATATACCTGAATAAACTTACTTACCTACTTACCGGTTTCTCAGACATGTACCTACTTATGTTTCTCAAACGTGTACCTACTTCTGTTTCTCAAACATGTACCTACTTCTTTCTCAAACATGTACCTACTTGTTTCTCGAACATGTACCTCAAAGTATATGTGCACAGAATGTGTAGCCTTGTGGAAAATACTGTATATATTTTCCAGAAATTCAGTGTTTATATGTAAATAGATGGCCATACTGTATTTAATAATATTTGTCATAGAAAACGGAAAGCCTGCGTCTGCGCAGACGAGACTCGCCGTCTTGGTTTTGAATTTGGATACAACGTTGGTGTAATGGGAAGAATTTTTCGTGCTCTAGAGGTTAAAATTGTGTTGACACCTCTCAGATAGGAGGCGAAATTGGTGGATGTGCATTCCTGCATAACTTGAGATATCAGACGACTGGACAAGACAGCTCCAGGAACCTCAGATAAGCTCTCTAGATTTGTGTGTAATTCTGGCCAGCATTATTTTCATAGATTTAGTTCGAGTGAGGTTTTCTGAGTATGATACACATTAATCTCCAGTCAAATTGGTGAGTGATATTAAGATATATTTTCCTTCTGTTATGTAATTGTGTATATATATAACCATTTATTATTTTTAATATACAGTCCACAAATTTATATATTTACCAGTATTCCTGGTGTATGTATATTTCATTTAATTAATAGGTCTAGAGCAACTTGTGGATATGACAGTGGTAGGTATCGAAGGGGGACATTTTTGCGACCTAGGTGTCCCAAATTCCTACTTGTCTATGTAACTCTGATAAATAATAATTATCTTTGTTATCATTTACTGTTATGTACATAATGAGTTACATTCAGATAAATGCAATTTTCCACAAGCTTGAAAATGTTTTAATTCGAAAATTTGAACGTTTCAAGAATCATAGTTTCCAAGTGAATCTTTTCTCACTGAAGGTTCTTCAGTGTCTTTGTTATCATTATAAACCTAATAAATAGTATCTTCGCTGCCCCTTTCTCAGTGATCGTGTCGTCAGTAATTATAATTACTGATGGGCAGTAAGACTGAGTGTTGTAAGAAACACACTGCCACAAGCCTGTTGGAACCTGTTGTAATACGTAGGTGTATATTGAAAAGTAGAACTAACAAACAATTTTAAGCATGATATTCATTATCAGACCTAAAATTAGTTGGAAATTGCTGCTCTCGGAAGCATTTTTGGTTGTTGACCAGTGTAATCAATGAATACGGTAATCATCGATGACTCAAGTAAGGCAGGGTGACCCAAAAAGAAAGAAAAAAACTTTCATCATCGTTCAAAACATTTTCATTATCATTCATGCATAATCACTGTCTTCGCAGGGGCGTTTAAATATAAGTTTAGACGTCACTCCAAACAGCCAGGACTCAAGTCCGGCTAACTGGTTTCCTCGAATCCCTTCACAAATTATTACCTTGCTCACACTCAAACAGCTTGGCAGGTCCCAAAAACCATTGGCCTCCATTCATTCCTATCTAACACACGCACGCTTGCTGGAAGTCCAAGCCCCTCACCCACAAAACCTCCTTTACCCCCTCCCTCCAACCTTTCCTAGGATGACCCCTACCCCGCCTTCCTTCCACTACAAATTTATATGCTCTCTAAGTCATTCTACTTTGTTCTATTCTCTCTAAATGACCAAACCACTTCAACAATCCTCTTCAGCCCTGACTAATACTTTTAGTAACTCCACACCTCCTAATTTCTACACTACGAATTCTTTGCATATTTACACCACACATATTACCTTTGTACCTAGTTCAGCTATCAAAACTTTGGGGGCCCAGTCCCTGGACCCATTACGTACCTCTGTAATCTGTAAATACCTTTGTAACTTGTCATGATTGTGACCAGACCTACCTGGAGTTCATTACCTCTGTAACTTGCTCAGCTATCAAAACTTTGGGGGGACAGTCCCTGGACCAATTATGTACCTCTGTAATCTTTTGACTACCCCCCACAGGATGGGTATGGGGTGCATAATAAACATATTAAACTAAACTAACATTGCCCTTAGACACGACACCTCCAGCCTTATCCTTGCTGCAGCATTTACAACCCATGCTTCACACTCATATAAGTGTTGGTACCACTATACTCTTGTATATTCCCTTCTTTGCCTCTATGGATAACGTATTTTGTCTGCACCGATATTTCAAAGCACCACTCACTTTTTTCCCTTGCATCAATTCTATGATTAACTTCATCCTTCATAAACCCAGCTGCTGGCAAGTAAACTCCCATATATCTCTACACATTCACTTCTTCCATAATCCCTGCAATGTGATATCTAAATCACTTGATACTCATGAAAGAAATATACAGTAATTTGAGTTAAAATGTTCAGGTAATCAAACAAACAACACTTGTACGGAAGTCCTCCAGGCTTTCTTCCATAAAACCTGCAACTGACCCCCATATGAATCAGATGCACAATCTACACCAAAGAAGACTATTATTATAATTAAAATTAAGCACTAAACCGCCAGGGTCATACAACGTCACACCATGGAAGACAATGACTAACACTTCACTGTACTATGAAGAATTTTTTTTTCCACGCCAAATGACTTCGAACAGGCGATAAATGATATGCCCATGCACTCTGCCCCAGGGCCAGACTCATGGAACTCCGTGTTCATCAAGAACTGCAAGAATCCCCTATCACGAGCCTTTTCCATCCTATGGAGAGGAAGCATGGACACGGGGGTCGTCCCACAGTTACTAAAAACAACAGACATAGCCCCACTCCACAAAGGGGGCAGTAAAGCAACAGCAAAGAACTACAGACCGATAGCACTAACATCCCATATCATAAAAATCTTTGAAAGGGTCCTAAGAAGCAAGATCACCACCCATCTAGAAACCCATCAGTTACACAACCCAGGGCAACATGGGTTTAGAACAGGTCGCTCCTGTCTGTCTCAACTATTGGATCACTACGACAAGGTCCTAAATGCACTAGAAGGCAAAAAGAATGCAGATGTAATATATACAGACTTTGCAAAAACCTTCGACAAGTGTGACCATGGCGTAAAAGCGCACAAAATGCGTGCTAAAGGAATAACAGGAAAAGTCGGTCGATGGATCTATAATTTCCTCGCTAACAGAACACAGAGAGTAGTCGTCAACAGAGTCAAGTCCGAGGCAGCTACGGTGAAAAGCTCTGTTCCAGAAGGCACAGTACTCGCTTCCGTCTTGTTCCTCATCCTCATATCCGACATAGACAAGGATGTCAGCCACAGCACCGTGTCTTCCTTTGCAGATGACACCCGAATCTGCATGACAGTGTCTTCCATTGCAGACACTGCAAGGCTCCAGGCGGACATCAACCAAATCTTTCAGTGGGCTGCAGAAAACAATATGAAGTTCAACGATGAGAAATTTCAATTACTCAGATATGGTAAACACGAGGAAATTAAATCTTCATCAGAGTACAAAACAAATTCTGGCCACAAAATAGAGCGAAACACCAACGTCAAAGACCTGGGAGTGATCATGTCGGAGGATCTCACCTTCAAGGACCATAACATTGTATCAATCGCATCTGCTAGAAAAATGACAGGATGGATATTGAGAACCTTCAAAACTAGGGAGGCCAAGCCCATAATGACACTCTTCAGGTCGCTTGTTCTATCTAGGCTAGAATATTGCTGCACACTAACAGCACCTTTCAAGGCAGGTGAAATTGCTGACCTAGAAAATGTACAGAGAACCTTCACGGCGCGCATAACGGAGATAAAACACCTCAATTACTGGGAGCGCTTGAGGTTCCTAAACCTGTATTCCCTGGAACGCAGGCGGGAGAGATACATGATTATATACACCTGGAAAATCCTAGAGGGACTAGTACCGAACTTGCACACGAAAATCACTCGCAAAAGACTTGGCAGACGATGCACCATCCCCCCAATGAAAAGCAGGGGTGTCACTAGCACGTTAAGAGACCATACAATAAGTGTCAGGGGCCCGAGACTGTTCAACTGCCTCCCAGCACACATAAGGGGGATTACCAACAGACCCCTGGCAGTCTTCAAGCTGGCACTGGACAAGCACCTAAAGTCAGTTCCGGATCAGCCGGGCTGTGGCTCGTATGTTGGTTTGCGTGCAGCCAGCAGCAACAGCCTGGTTGATCAGGCTCTGATCCACCAGGAGGCCTGGTCTCAGACCGGGCCGCGGGGGCGTTGACCCCCAGAACTCTCTCCAGGTAAACTACGAAAGCAAAAGACTTGGCAGACGATGCAACATTCCCCCAATGAAAAGCAGGGGTGTCACTAGCACGTTGAGAGACCATACAATAAGTGTCAGGGGCCCAAGACTGTTCAACTGCCTCCCAGCATACATAAGGGGGATTACCAATAGACTCCTGGCTGTCTTCAAGCAGGCACTGGACAGGCACCTAAAGTCGGTTCCTGACCATTATTATTATAATCAAGGGGGAAGCGCTAAACCCGGAGGATTATACAGCGCCTGGGGGGGGGATGTGGAAGGCATTCAGGCTTAATTCGGGGAACTGGAGCACAGATCCAATTCCCTAAATCAAGAGCCCCTCACCAACATCAAGGAACCTTTCTTGAGGGGGGTTCCTGACCAGCCGGGCTGTGGCTCGTACATTGGTTTGCGTGCAGCCAGCAGTAACAGCCTGGTTGATCAGGCTCTGATCCACCAGGCGGCCTGGTCACAGACTGGGCCGCGGGGGCGTTGAGCCCCGGAACTCTCTCCAGGTAAACATCCAGAGAACTTTATTAGATCAGTTCTCTTATAATCAAAACCAAGCACTAAACCCACAAGGGTCATACAGCTCTGCAGATCACATATCTAGCTTCATCTTTTAGCATGATGCTTTAAGTTTTAGGGATATTTTAGTCAGAAAGCACTCCTTCTCCCAAACTATATACATGTACATATACATTAAAGGAATCCACCATCAATCCCGCTGGTAGTACTGTAGTTATGGAATGGGGTAATGGCTCCTGTTTAGAAAGTGGGGGACCACATAACTGGGATTCAACTCTTTCAAACTGAATTGTTTACTATACTACTTGCACTCAAATATGTCCCCATGTTTAATCTTAAAACCTCAATTGTTAATTATGTGCTCTAAACTTCATGGCCCTATAAAGGAGCTTCCTTGATGCTGGTGAAAGGTTCTTGACCCAAGGAATTGGACCTGACCCCTTTCTTTACTGAACATACTGCCTCCCATACCTAGAGAGGGTTTCGGGGGTCAACGCCCCCCTGGCCCGGTCCGAGACCAGGCCTCGTGGTGGATTAGAGTTTGATCAACCAGGCTGTTACTGCTGGCAGCATGCAAACTGGCATACAAAGTGCAGCCTGGCTGGTCAGGTACTGACTTTAGGTGCCTGTACAGTGAATTCTTGATTATTATAATCAAAGGGGAAGCGCTAAACCCGGAGGATTATACAGCACCTAGGGGGGGGGGATGTGGAAGGCATTCAGGCTTAATTCGGGGAACTGGAGCACAGATTCAATTCCTTAAATCAAGAGCCCCTCACCAACATCATGGAACCTTCCTTGAGGGGAGTGCCTTCTTGAGACAGCCAGGAGTGTATTACCAGGAGAGAGTTCCGGGGGTCAACGCCCCCGCAGCCCGGTCTGAGACCAGGCCTCCTGGTGGATCAGCGCCTGATCAACCAGGCTGTTACTGCTGGCTGCATGCAAACCAACGTACGAGCCACAGCCCGGCTGGTCAGGTACCGACTTTAGGTGCTTGTCCAGTGCCAGCTTGAAGACTGCCAGGGGTCTATTGGTAATCCCCCTTATGTATGCTGGGAGGCAGTTGAACAGTCTTGGGCCCCTGACACTTATTGAATGGTCTCTTAACGTGCTAGTGACACCCCTGCTTTTCATTGGGGGGATGTTGCATCCTCTGCCAAGTCTTTTGCTTTCTGTGGGCTTACTTCTACCTATTCTCCAGAATGTAATAATGCCGAAAGTCCATGAGGCATGATTGTATCATGCTTTACTTGGAAATCAGACACGTCCAAGTTAAAATTATCGAGTTCACCTTCTGTGAATTATCTTGCACTTCTTTGCCCATGCTGTTGGCCAATTCACTATTATATTTATGGGGAAGCACTAAAGCCATAAGAGGAATCATACAACACCTGGGGACAGGGAGGCAATCAGGTTTAAGCAAAGAGAATACTACAGGTCTGGTTCCTTGGATTAAAAGCTCATCAGCATCACAGAATCTTCCAAAAAAGGGGTTGCTAGCCAAGGTTAATGTCATATCTAAAATCTCCTCTGTATTCTGCACAAGGTCAGAAGGTGTGGGCTGGACCCCTTGGAATCCAATTTTTTTTTCTTAAATTTTTAGTACTTCTCTACTGTTACACAACTGAACAAAGAAATCATCAGTGCACTGCCTCCAGTAGCCACTGGCTACATCAGCTTTGTGCACCAAGACATTACAGTACTCACTGAAGCACAAGTGGGGGGCACCCAACATAATTCAATGTACAGAGTAATACCCTAGTACATCTGTCGGTGAGACAAAAAAAATTATGCTAACCTGGCAACTTGAAGCAGGATGTCTCAGGATTCCCTGTGGCTACTTGGTGCATCTTAAGTACCTTCTGGGTGTACTCACCTAGTTGAGGTTGCAGGAGTCGATGTTTTGTGTCTGTAGTCCCCATGCCCCATTTGATCTTCAAGGCCAAGTTTGTCAGACATTTTTAGTTATGAATTAATATGGTAAGAATAAGATAACTGCAGAGAGCAGTGGTTTACATAAGGCAGGCCATCAAATAAAGGAAATAGTAGAAACCATCGATGTGTGTGAATGTCTAGTGGTTGTGTTGGTTCCTTGCGGACAGTGTTCATGACATACACCACCAAAAAAAAAAGTTTAAGGAAGCCTAGAAAAGCATCTCCCATTAACGTTAACTGTCCTAACGTACCTACAGTTGGTTAACCATTTGACCAAACTTTTCACTAACTGTGGTGAAAGTTTATGCAGAAGTGCCTCTTGCTTCACTGTGAAATCTATTGTTCAATGGCTTTGTGATTAAGAGGTACCCTTCTTTATTGACTGGCCAGGAATCTCCCCAAATTGAACCTTGTTGAGAGCCTCTGGAGTGAGATATTATTATTATAATCAAAAAGAAGCGCTAAACCACAAGGGCTATACAGCGCTGCAGGGCAGGGAAGGAAGCCAGGGTATCGGGCGGCAAAAGGGGGGAGGGATGATTAGTAGGTTACAGAAAACAGCAGGGCAGGGGATAGTGTGGGGGTAGAGGGTAGCAAGAGATTGAGGTAGAAAGGGCTGAGGGGAGTGCTAAAGGTATCATCATCAGAGTTTGTGGAGTAAGCCAGTTGCTGTCAAAAAGTCAATGAGAGTCCAGATGAAAGGAGGGTCCATCAGCAAGAAGGGAAGATAAAGAGAGAGCAGCAGAGCAAAGACGACGTTGGAGGTAAATTCTGCATGCTCGTTGATAGAGTGGACAGTCCAGCAGAATGTGGCTGTCCGATACTGGAACCTGACAATTCTCACAGAGGAGCAGGGCACCTCTCCATGAGATATCCATGAGTAAGACGAGTGTGGCCAATGCAAAGGCGGGAGAGAGTAGTCTCCCAACCTCGACACTGATGACAAGAAGACGGCCAGTAACCTATACTCGGTTTAAAAGAACGAAGTTTGTTATTGAGCAGAGCAGACCAACGTTGTTGCCAACAGGTGTGAAGGTGGGTAGCTATAACAGCAAAATAGTCCGTGAATGGAACACCTCTATATGAAACTGGAAGGTCATGTACTGCTGACCGCACAGCAGTGTCTGCCTGTTCATTGCCCTGTACGTCAACATGACCAGGGACCCAACAAAAAACAATATCTTTATACTTGGTAGAGATACAACGTAACCAAAGTTGGATACGGAGAACTAGGGGGTGAGGTGTATCAAGTTTTTGTATAGCCTGTAAAGCACTAAGGGAGTCTGAAACAACCACAAATGATGACACAGGCAAAGATGCAATACGGATAAGTGCTGCAAGAATGGCATACAATTCAGCAGTAAAAAAGCTAGCCAAAGACAGTAAATGCCCTCGCACGATGCTGTCTGGAAACACTGCTGTGAATCCAACACCGTCAGAAGACTTAGAGCCATCTGTGTACACTGCAATGGCATGAGAATGAGAGTGGAAGTGGTCAAGAAAAAGAGAGAGGGAAGCTACCGTAGGCAGTTGGATTTTCAGCATGGGAGTGAGAAAGAACAGACTCGAACAGCTGGAACTTCCCAGTGGGGTAGGGAAACGTGAGATGCTACATAAACATAGAAAGGTGGCAACTGAAGGAAAGACGAGCGAATGTAGGCGAAGAGAAAAGGGACGGAGCAAACAGGGGTGGCGAACAAATAATGTCTACTAATATCGGTGACTGTTCTATAAATGGAATGGGATGAACCCCAGTACCCTTTCCCCTACCCAGGAACTAGCATGCCTGTGGGAAAAATCCCAAACACCAAAAAGAGGAAGGGCAACAGGGAGGGGTGGGGAGGAGGAGGAAAGGAAAAAGAGAGGATGGGGAGGATGGGATAGGGAAGGGGGGATTGGGGGGTAATTAGTTTCAGTCTGAGGAAGGAGACCAACAGGTTTAATTCCTCAGACCAAGAGCCTCTTCACCACACCAAGGAGACCCCCTTGAAGAGGATGGGATGAGATAGATATATACTAGGGGAAGGCTATCAGCCCACTCCTCTATGGCTTTAGGATGCCATCCCTGAGTCGTGGGGGAATTTATCCTATGAAAACCTGAAAAATGTGTTGAATCACTTCCTAGATGGTTGAAGGATGCCCTAAAGCACAAGGGAAGACCTATTTCGTGGTTAGGATTTTGAAAGGGGCCAACGTACTTTAATGATCAACACTGTTTATGCTAATGTTAGCTGTAACCTGCTATACTCCCACCATAGGGTCAATAATAACCTGACTGCCCCAGCCACTGATAACTCTCATAAAGAAATGGGGTAATCAAAGTCTGGGAAGTCAAGAGGTAGGGGCAAGGCACAGATTTTTTTTTTTTTCAACAAACCGGCCATATCCCACCAGGCAGAGTGGCCCAAAAAGAAAAACGAAAGTTCTTCTTTTAAATTTAGTAATATATACAGGAGAAGGGGTTACTAGCTCCTTGCTCCCGGCATTTTAATTGCCTCTTACAACACGCATGGTGTACGGAGGAAGAATTCTGTTCCACTTCCCCATGGAGGTAAGAGAAAATAAACAAGAAGAACTAGAAAGAAAATAGAAGAAAACCTAGAGGGGTGTGTATATATATGTTTGTACATGTATGTGTAGTGTGACCTAAGTGTAAGTAGAAGTAGCAAGACATACCTGAAATCTTGCATGTGTATGAGACAGAAAAAAAAGACACCAGCAATCCTACCATCGTGTAAAACAATTACAGGCTTCTGTTTTACACTCACCTGGCAGGACAGCAGCACCTCCCTGGGCAGTTGCTGTCTACCAACCTACTACCTAGGCTCAGATTATATTATAATCAAAACTAAGTACTAAACCCACAGGGGCCATATGTGAACTGTGTAATATGCTTGATCTGAAACTAACAAGGGTGGATTATTCTTATTCTTATCAAAACTAAGTGCTAAACCCACCAGGGTTCCTGGTGCTGCAGGATGGGGTGTGTGAACTGTGTAAAATGCTTGATTTGAAACTAGCAGGGGTTTACCTGGAGAGAGAGAGTTTCGGGGGTCAACGCCCCCGCGGCCCGGTCTGTGACCAGGGGTGGAGAGTATAATGGAGGGAAAGCTTGTAAGGGGGGTGAGGAGTGCTAAAGGAAGTATAATCAAAGGTTGCGTAATAAATCTGTTGCTGTCAAAAAGCCAAAGAGGGATTCCATGCCAAAGGTGGGGCTGTCAACTAAGAGGGAAGATAAAGTAAGGGTGTTAGAGCGGTGACAATGTCGGAGGTGAATTCTGTGTGCTCGGTGGTAAACAGGACAGAATATGTCAAACTGAAACTGGAACCTGACAATTTGCACCGAGTGGAACTGGGCGTTTCTCCATGAGACACCCATGAGTGAGACATGTGCCCAATGAGAAGACGGGAAAGTGTAGGCTCTCAACCACAACACTGATGATAAGACCAGGATCCTAAACTCAGCTTGATAGAATGTAATTTGTTACGAATTAACTCAGACCAACGCTGTTGCCAACAGTTGTGAAGGTGGCTAGAGATTACAGCAAAACAGTCTGAGAATGGAATACCCATATAGGAAACTGGAAGGTCATGTACTGCTGATCACACAGCAGAATCTGCCTTCTTGTTGCTCTGAACATCAGCATCACCAGGGACCCAGCATAAAACGAATTCTTTGTGGCAAAGCATGGAAAGTACAAAGAGATCCATGTGCAAATTAAGATAAAACATTAGGAGACTTAAGTACAAAATAGATGATGTTAAAATGAGGGAGATGAAGGCTGCAAATAACAAGAAGTAGAAGTGTAATTATTCACTAAAGTATCCTGAAGATGAACATCTAGATGCTTAGTGGCAGGAACATCATTATTAATGAATTATAATCAAGAGAGCAAGGGTTATACAGTGCCTGGGAACTGGAAGATATTATTATTATTATTATTATAATAAAAAAGAAGCGCTAAGCCACAAGGGCTATACAGCGCTGCAGGGTAGGGAAGGAAGCGAGGGTATTGGGCGGCAGAAGGGAGGAGGGATGATCAGTAGGTTACAGAAAACAGCGGGGCAGGGGATAGTACGGGGGTAGAGGGTAGCAAGAGATTGAAGCAGAAAGGGCTGAAGGTATCAGAATTTGTGAAGTAAGTCAGTTGTTGTCAAAAAGTCAATGAGAGAGTCCGGATGAAAGGTTATACAGTGCCTGGGAACATCAGCGAGAAGGGAAGGTAAAGAGAGAGCAGCGGAGCGAAGACGACGACGGAGGTAAATTCTGCATGCACGTTGATAAAGTGGGCAGTCCAACAGAATGTGGCTGACTGATAATGGAGCCTGGCAATTCTCACAGAGAGAAGCAGGGCGCCTCTCCATGAGATATCCATGAGTAAGATGAGTATGGCCAATGCAAAGACGGGAGAGAGTAGTCTCCCAACCTCGACACTGGTGATAAGAAAACGGCCAGTAACCTATACTCGGTTTAATAGATTGAAGTTTGTTACTGAGCATAGTAGACCAACGTTGTTGCCAACGGGTGTGAAGGTGGGAAGATATTGCAGCAAAATAGTCCGTAAATGGAATACCTCTATATGAAACTGGTAGGTCATGTACTGCTGACCGCGCAGCAGTGTCTACCTGTTCATTGCCCTGTACGTCAACATGACCAGGGACCCAACAAAAAACAATATCTTTATGCTTGGTAAAGATGCGGCGTAGCCAAAGTTGGATACGGAGGACTAAGGGGTGAGGTGTATCAAATTTCTGTATAGCCTGTAAAGCACTAAGAGAGTCTGAGACAACCACAAATGATGACACAGGCATAGATGCAATACGGGTAAGTGCTGCAAGGATGGCATACAATTCAGCAGTAAAAATACTGGCCGAAGATAGTAAATGCCCTCGTACGACGCTGTCTGGAAACACTGCTGTGAATCCTATGCCGTCAGAAGACTTAGAGCCATCTGTGTACACAGCAATGGCATGAGAATGAGAGTGGAAGTGGTCAAGAAAAAGAGAGCGGGAAGCGACCGTAGACAGTTGGGCTTTCGAGCAAGGGAGAGAGAAAGAACAGACTCGAACAGCTGGAACTTCCCAGGAATGTAGGGAAAAGTGAGATGCTACATGAACATAGAAAGGTGGTAATTGAAGAGAAGATAAGAGCGAATGAAGGCAAAGAGAGAAGGGAAGGAGTAAACGGGGGCGGCGAACAAATAAAGAATGTCTACTAATATCAGTGACCATTCTATAAATGGAAGGATTGCGGAGATCATGAAAGCGTACATAGTAGCGAAGGTAATGGGCATCACGGCGATTGGATAAGGATGGAACGTTCGCTTCTGCATAGAGGCTCTCGACAGGGGAAGAGCGAAAAGCACCAAGGCATAAACCTAATCCTTGGTGATGAATGGGGTTAAGGCTAGAGAGAGTAGCAGGAGATGCCGCTGAATAGATCTGGTCACCATAATCAAGTTTCGATAAAATGAGGGTGGAATGTAGGCGAAGGAGGGTTCGACGATCAGCTCCCCATGAAAGATGAGCAAGGGTTTTAAGAAGGTTCAGCCGGCTGTGACAAGTTGCCTTCAGAGAGGTAATGTGAGGTTTCCAGGATAACCTACGGTCAAAGAGGAGGCCCAGAAACTTGACTGTATCACATTCAGGGATACGGGAGCCATAGAGGTACAAAGGATGATCGGAGATGACAGAGCGTCTAGTGAAAGTAATTTGGTGGGCTTTAGTGCTGGAAAATTTAAACCCATGTGCGGTGGCCCAATTGGAAACACGGTCGACCGCATGCTGGAGAGAAACTTAATGAGGTGACAGTCAGCGCCTGCACAGGCAATAGCGAAGTCATCAACATAGAGTGATGACCAAATATGTGATGGAAGACTACCTGGAGAGTTTACCTGGAGAGAGTTCCGGGGGTCAACGCCCCCGCAGCCCGGTCTGTGACCAGGCCTCCTTAGGTCAGTGTCCCAGGATGCGACCCACACCAGTCGACTAACACCCAGGTACCCATTTTACTGATGGGGAACATAGACAACAGGTTGAAAGAAACACGTCCAATGTTTCTACTCTGGCTGGGAATCGAACCCATGCCCTCGCCGTGTGAAGCGAGAGCGTTAACCACCAGGCCACCAGAGGCCAAATCATTAATAGCAAGGAGAAAAAGTGTTGTGCTCAGAACACATCCCTGGGGGACACCTTCAGCTTGGATAAAGTCCAGGGAGAGCACATTATTAACCCGAACACAGAAATGCCTGTCAGTTAAAAAGTTCTTAAGGAAGGATGGTAGACTGCCTCGAAGGCCTAAGGAGTGGGCTTGGGCTAAAATATTATACCTCCAAATTGTGTCATATGCCTTCTCAAGGTCAAAAAATATGGCAATAACTGAGTAGTTATTTGCAAAGGCATTACGAACATACGTATCCAAGCGTAGTAAGGGGTCTATGGTA
>NW_027199368.1:0-32989 GCF_038502225.1 Cherax quadricarinatus | reverse complement strand
CACTTTTTCCACCTGATGGGTTAGTGGTGATGGTGTGGTAAGTGGGTTGGTATGTTGGGATTACTGTTACCAGTTACGGGGTGAGTTAGGCATTGTGACAGTGAACCTGGATGTTCAGTGTATTAGTTTGAGTGAATGACATGAAATTGCAGAAATATGTTGTGGTTTGATGGACACGATAGTGAAGACGATGTAGGGGATAAGGAAGATCAAGAGATAGAGCTCATGATAAAGATGACGGTGAAGGTGATAAAAAGGAAGATGGTTGTTGCGTTGAATAAATCAGAGGTGATGATAGAATTTGAATAATTATTCAGAAAACTGACAAAGTGATGAATAAAATACTTGTACAACACTTGAGAATATTCCTTATGGAATAGTTTCCCAAGTGTTGCACAAGTGCCTTATTCATCGTGACGATAAAAGTAATGGCGATGGTACCAGCAAAAGTTTTCATACACATGTTGAGTGAGGCAATTAAAAAATATGAAGGTAAATATTAATGAAGAATTGCGGCTAACACTAACATTATCAAGAGGAGCCTCACAACAGCTGGATGCCCAGCAGTAAGGGAGCCACCCCAACTATGCAGATCTGATGGCAGCCAGAAGCGTCCAGATGGTATCACCCTTCAAGCCTGGACAGATGGGAAGCAGGTGGTGTGGGACTATACATGTGTATCTACCTTGGCTGATACCTATCTCCAATACACCAGGGAGGAAGGAGGGGCAGCTGCCAGCTTCAGGGAGTCCCAAAAGTCTAGAAAATATGGAGAACTTGCCCATCATTATATGTTTGTTCCCATAGGCTCAGAGACCCTTGGCTCATGGGGAAAGAGTGCATCTAAATTCCTTAAGGAGCTGGGAAAAAGACTCATCAGGGTAACTAGGAATCCCAGGGCAGCTAGTTTTCTGTTCCAGCGGCTCAGTGCGGCTGTTCAAAGGGGTAATGCCTGCTGTATTTTGGGCACACGCCCCAGCTCTGAGGAGCTGGATGAGATTTTCGCCTTATAATCGGTGATACACACGTAACAACATGTACCTTATATGCCACCTTTATATCAACAATGTATCTTTTAAATCTTCTGTACCATATTATGTAATAAAATATTCCTATTGGTAAAAAAAAATATATACTAAAAGATGGGGTGGTAGGGGAAGCGGAATATTCAAACGGCTTCAGGAAGAAATCCAAATATTCTTCCTTGAAGCCTTTTTATCCACTTCTCCGAGGCTATGGGTCCCACAATTTACACCAGAGGTGGACCCCCTTATATATAAAATATTATATATATATATATATATATATATATATATATATATATATATATATATATATATATATATATATATATATATATATTTGTCGTGCCGAATAGGTAAAACTTGAGAGTGTCTTAAATAGCGACACTCTTCTTGCCGAATAAAACGAGCAAAAATTTGTGTATGCAATAATTTCGCAAAAATCATTCTGAACCTAACGAAAAAAATCTATTTCATTGTGTTTGTTTATTAAATTATTGTAGACTTATCTAAAATATATTTAGCTGGATTAGGCTAAATTACATTGCGCTTGTTACAATTAATTTATTAATTATTAATTTTTACTTTAACATCAATGAAAAAATATATCCTCAAAAGTATAAGAGAAAATTTTGGAAAGAATTTAATTTTAAACGAGTTCTTCCTAACTGACCAGTTTTACCTATTCGGCACGACATATATATATATATATATATTTTTTTTTTTTTATTATCACACCGGCCGATTCCCACCAAGGCAGGGTGGCCCGAAAAAGAAAAACTTTCACCATCATTCACTCCATCACTGTCTTGCCAGAAGGGTGCTTTACACTACAGTTTTTAAACTGCAACATTAACACCCCTCCTTCAGAGTGCAGGCACTGTACTTCCCATCTCCAGGACTCAAGTCCGGCCTGCCGGTTTCCCTGAATCCCTTCATAAATGTTACTTTGCTCACACTCCAACAGCACGTCAAGTATTAAAAACCATTTGTCTCCATTCACTCCTATCAAACACGCTCACGCATGCCTGCTGGAAGTCCAAGCCCCTCGCACACAAAACCTCCTTTACCCCCTCCCTCCAACCCTTCCTAGGCCGACCCCTACCCCGCCTTCCTTCCACTACAGACTGATACACTCTTGAAGTCATTCTGTTTCGCTCCATTCTCTCTACATGTCCGAACCACCTCAACAACCCTTCCTCAGCCCTCTGGACAACAGTTTTGGTAATCCCGCACCTCCTCCTAACTTCCAAACTACGAATTCTCTGCATTATATTCACACCACACATTGCCCTCAGACATGACATCTCCACTGCCTCCAGCCTTCTCCTCGCTGCAACATTCATCACCCACGCTTCACACCCATATAAGAGCGTTGGTAAAACTATACTCTCATACATTCCCCTCTTTGCCTCCAAGGACAAAGTTCTTTGTCTCCACAGACTCCTAAGTGCACCACTCACTCTTTTTCCCTCATCAATTCTATGATTCACCTCATCTTTCATAGACCCATCCGCTGACACGTCCACTCCCAAATATCTGAATACGTTCACCTCCTCCATACTCTCTCCCTCCAATCTGATATTCAATCTTTCATCACCTAATCTTTTTGTTATCCTCATAACCTTACTCTTTCCTGTATTCACCTTTAATTTTCTTCTTTTGCACACCCTACCAAATTCATCCACCAATCTCTGCAACTTCTCTTCAGAATCTCCCAAGAGCACAGTGTCATCAGCAAAGAGCAGCTGTGACAACTCCCACTTTGTGTGTGATTCTTTATCTTTTAACTCCACGCCTCTTGCCAAGACCCTCGCATTTACTTCTCTTACAACCCCATCTATAAATATATTAAACAACCACGGTGACATCACACATCCTTGTCTAAGGCCTACTTTTACTGGGAAAAAATTCCCCTCTTTCCTACATACTCTAACTTGAGCCTCACTATCCTCGTAAAAACTCTTCACTGCTTTCAGTAACCTACCTCCTACACCATACACTTGCAACATCTGCCACATTGCCCCCCTATCCACCCTGTCATACGCCTTTTCCAAATCCATAAATGCCACAAAGACCTCTTTAGCCTTATCTAAATACTGTTCACTTATATGTTTCACTGTAAACACCTGGTCCACACACCCCCTACCTTTCCTACAGCCTCCTTGGTCATCTGCTATCCTCTTCACTGTCTTAGTTATATATATATATATATATATATATATATATATATATATATATATATATAATTATATAAGCTTGAATATATTTATAGGCTATCATATCTCAACTTATTTCAAGGCCCCGATCTCACAATAGTACGATCCCCTTAGAAAGAGATCCATAAAAACGCTTATCACTCTGGTACCTATTTACTGGTAGGTGGACAGGGGCAATAAGTATAAGGAGAGTTGTCCAAGCGTCTCCACCGCTCCAGGATTAAAATCGAATCAAGTAAGAAATCATTCCTATCTTAATCTGGCTCCTCATAGACCAAACCGTCAGCCAGGAAAAACTTGCCAAATCACATGATAATAGTCGGAAAGATATTCAAGTTCCCAGGTGATGAGGAATCAATATGAAAAAAGAACAAACTAGACACTATACCGTGCTGGAACAACACACTAATAACTCGCACTTACAGAGAAAAGCTTATGACGACGTTTCGGCCCTTCCTTTGCCAAAACGTCATTATAAGCTTATATCTCCTATGTGACAGTTATTTGCCAGTCACTATGAAAGACTGTAAATACTTCGTTGTTAACCACACGTGTGATAAATATATTTAAACCCTCTTCATATTGCATTGCGTCAATTTCTTGATGTTCTGTCCAAAGGAGTTTTTTTTTTTTTTTGGGGGGGGGAGTTTGGTTAAGCTAGTTTAAAAACCTAAATAACCGTCTATATACAAATTACAAAAAAAAAATGGGACACATTTGGCAACGGAGTGGCACCTTGAATATATCAAACCGTATATATAAGCAGGTTCTAAACACCGAGTTAGAGGAAGGGACTGTTATACTACAGTGTAAATGGACAGTATTTCCACTTAACATTGTCCTTCCCTCAGAGGAAACTCAAGCCGAGAAACATAAAACTTAATCCTATAATACAGAAAAACCTTAATGTCAAACTGAAGTGGACCAAAGATAGGTCACAAAACATGGTCTTTATAGAGCTTTATCAGGCCATGACTCGATAAACTTTACAAAGAGCGAAGCGTTGTGCCAAAGAAAAAAAAACTTTGCTCTGAAACATCCGTCTTTTCTTCACTATTGTTGGCAGTGAACTATTTTTAGATCCAAAGAGAAGCATATTTACATGTAGCAAAGACTGTTGCCGTTATCTTCTATTCCAGCTGCTGCCAATATTCCAGAGACACACAGTAATATTCACACTATGCAAATTCCAATAGCCGAGTGCAGTATTATTCCTGTTTAATAGTATAAGTTCAAATTGACTCGTGGTCTGTTGATGTGCTGTTTAGAGGCGCTTATTGGCTTTCATGTACTGTAAGAATTATGTACAAAAATCGTGCAACTTTGTGCATAAGGTCACTTAAGTGTGTCTTTGGTGCTATATCTAAATACACTGGAAGATAATTAAATAATTTTTTTTAATATGTTTACCACCCTGGCCGTCTCCATTATTAAAATATCACTCGTCACTAAGTGTCAGAAACCATTTCCTTACAACTCACCCGAAGTGATCAGGTCACTTAACCTTTCTTGCCTCTCTCGTCCTGTATAACCCTGTATAACTCTCGGTTCTTCCCCTCCCTCTTCATGCCATCCATCTTATGGTCTAAAAACAGGGGTGACTCCTAAAAAAATAAGATTCACTATTATCCATTCAACAGATGTCTTTGCAGAAGGATGCAGACATCACAGTTTAAATGACCCTCCGAACGGCAACATGTCATTCCCTTCTTCAGAGTGCAGGCGATGTGCTTCCCACCTCCTCGAGTCCAGTTCGGCTGTTCGGTTTCCCTGAATCTCTTAATAAATGTTACTTCACTCATACTCCAACAGCACGTCAAATCTTTTCAGGCATATATTTCCACTCACCCGGATCTAACACGGTCATACATGTCTTCTGGATACTCATCTCGTGGCACTAGGATGTTCTTTTACACCCTCCTAAAACTTCAACCTTGCCTGGGCCCTTTCTCCTTCCACTAATATTGTCACCGGTGTCAACTACAGACACAGCTGGCAATATTAACTTCAAAAGAATATTAAAGTACTGCTATCGGTGCTGGTAACTTTTAGTGATACACAATACTTCCAGAATTTATGTAAGGGACCAAGAATCATAACTGAATTTAACACAAGTAGAGGTGAAGGCTCGAACCTCCGTTCCCAAGTAGCAATACATATTACCAATATACACTAGTATCTTGTGTATTATCAGTTAGTCAAAATAAGGTACAAGGTATTATGTCATGGGAGACAGTGCCGTTAATACACATATATATTTGTCAAAGGTGCTAGAAACGTTGAAATTAGAGAGGTACGTTAGTACCAACGTGTGTTGGAGGAGTGGTAGAATTGTGATGTGTTGTGATGCTGGGAACACCACAAGTGTTTCTATGGTGAGTTTTGATGATGGAAACACCAGTAGTGTTTCTGAGGTGTGTTGCAATGATGGCAACACCAGGAATGTTCAGAGTCACAAGGACAATAACACAAGTAAGGTTTAAAGACACAATGATAACACTAGTACTGTTTAGTCACATGAATGGCAACACTAGTAATGTTTAGGTTGTGTCGCAAAGATGGCAACACTGTCATAACATTCGTCGAAAATATTAAAAATTAACGTCCTTAAGAATGTCGGGAAGCGATAAACTCGTACGGGTCATACACCGTCTGATTAAAAATTAGGAGAGAATCAGTTTTGAATGCAAAACTGTGGCTAGCTTCTATTCCTTGGATCAAGAACCTTTCACGGACACCACAATGCTCTCTATAAGCGTAAAGACATAGAAGACGCGGCAAGGATGTCACTGAGGAAGAATAACTGGGAGAATGAAAGAGCTTGTCGCATGGGTATTATTATTTACTATTGTGTGTGTGAGTCTTCTTATAATTACCTGTTTTGAACATCGTATATATATATATATATATATATATATATATATATATATATATATATATATATATATATATATATATATATATATAATCTACATGTGTAGTACTTTGCTTCTTTTATTATTCGTGTTTCTTTCATATTTTTGCCATTTACGTAGACAGTAGAAAAATGCTCGGCTTCTTTTTAACATTCCATGTCATTATCATTATTATATTTCATGTCTCTCTCTCTCATATATATATATATATATATATATATATATATATATATATATATATATATATATATATATATATATAAATATATATATATATATATATATATATATATATATATATATATATATATATATATATATATATATATATATATATATATATATATATATATATATATATATATATATATATATATATATATATATATATATATATATATATATAATTATATATATATATAATCAAATGTGTCGAAAATGTAAAACTGGTCAATTTTCTAAATTTTTTCTTATACGTCTAAAGACATTTTTTCATTCATGTTAATGTATAAATTAATAATTTTATACCAAAAGAACCTTAGAAAACTTACTTAACCTTATTATAACAAGCGCAATTAAATTTAGCCTAATCCAACTAAATATATTTCAGATAGTTTAAAATAATTTAATAAACATAATGAAATATATTTTTTCGTCAGGCTCAGAATGAATTTTCCGAAATTACTACATATACAAATTTTCACTTGCCTTATTTGGTAAGAAGAGCTTCGCTATTTAATCCAAAATCGTAAGTTTTATCTATTCGGCACGACATATATATATATATATATATATATATATATATATATATATATATATATATATATATATATATATATTATATATATATATATATATATATGTATATATATATATATATATATTAAATGAATAATTAAAGTGTAATGAATACTTGTCATTGCATAATAACCCACATGGAGACAGAAACTCAAGACATTAACTGATCTGTATATTTCGACTCCCTTCTGCTGATGAGAATCCCAGAAGGGGGTCGAAATATATAGATCAATTAATTTCCCGAGTTTGTCTCAACTTGGGTTATTATTGAGCATGTAAGTGTATATATATATAACTTCAGAATGAGGTTTTTCTATAAGGATTCATATAAGGTAACAACGGTGAATTACTCTATGGTGGATGCCAGAATTTTTTCCCCTCAACAAGCGTTTCGTTTACTCTTTTTGAGGTCATCTGACTGGATCCAAATATTGTGCTCTCGTGTACTGTAAGGAAAAAAGGTTCATTCAGCTATTGCGAATGTGCGCTCTGGTTAATTTATAGACCATTCCTGGTTTTGGTGTCTATGGGATAACTTGAGGAAAGCCTGTCATGTTCGGCTTTAAACTTTCAGTACTTGTGTATCCTACAGGAAGGAAAGTTGGTATTATTACTGAATAGTACAGGTGCTAATTTGTCAATTTGTTTTTTTAATTTTACTGAGAGCCTTCAATCCTTAATAGCTGACGCATCTAATGTGACTAGTTATACCCACTAATTTTGACCGTGGAATATATTTGCCAGTATACCAAGGCAGCTAAACTTGGAATCGGTGGAATCATAACTTATAACTTCTAGTCTGTTTAGAGAGTTTAGCTGTAGCTCCTGTGAGAGTCTGGAGGCTCAGGTAATGTTCCGTGCTGGGGTGGAGATAAAGGCTGCATGGGTTATGGGATACGAGGATGTCTTGGGTCACGAAGCGGCCGAAATATATGTAGAATGTTACAGTAATACTAACATCTCGTCTTTCTGTCAGCATTTTGTTCGCGAGTTTCGAGAAACTCAGTCCTTCATCAGTGCTATAAAAGAACATATAGACGTATTGATAAAAAAAATCAAGATATGCATTAGAATTCAAATATCAATATAAAACTTGGTTAAATTAAAAAAAAAAAGTTAAAATAATGGTAAGCATTCAAGATACACACATTTTATTTTATATATATATATATATATATATATAATATATATATATATAAACATATTATATATATATATCTTATATATATATATATATATATATATATATATATATATATATATATATATATATAATGTCGTGCCGAATAGGCAGAACTTGCGATCTTGGCATAAATAGCAACGCTCATCTTGCCATATAGGACTAGCGAAAATTTGTGCATGCAATAATTTCGCCAAAATCATTCTAAACCTAACGAAAAAAATTTATTTCACTGTGTTTGTTTAGTATTAAATTATTGTAAACAAATCTAAAATATATTTAGTTGGGTTAGGCTAAAATAAATTGTTCTTGTTATAATATGGTTAGATAAGTTTTCTAAGATTCTTTTGATGCAAAATTATAAATTTTTACATTACAATTAATGAAAAAATATATCTTTAAAGGTATAAGAGAAAATTTTAGAAAAGAATTAATTTTAAATGAGTTCTTGCTAAATGACCAGTTTTACCTATTCGGCACGACATATATATATATATATATATATATATATATATATATATATATATATATATATAAGTAAATAGTTATTAATCATAGTTTACTTCTAAATATAAAAATATTTTGTGGAAAAAAATAGAGTGAAATGAGGGATCACTAGGCGTAATTATTGTACTCTTTATAAAATTGAATTGCTGCTGATGTGTTATTCAGTTGTGGTTCATTTTCACGTGATTCCGTTACTGAAATGTCAAGCTTGTATTAAGCATTCTTTCAGACTTCAGTCTGAGAGAATGTTGTCTCGGTCCTGACCGTGGTCACGGACATCTGACAAGAGAAGATTTACGAATGACTTCAAATGCTTACAGATTCTGTCTGAATGCACTAAGCTACACACCACCTGAGCATCAAAACTCAGACAGGGAAGTAATCACCACTGGATGAGAGAGCAAATGGTAAAAGTTTAGAGCTCCTGAAATATGACACTCCGATGAATCTAATGTTTCCATTTGCGTTGGTTGGCTGAAGGCTCGAACTTTGTATGAGGTCTCTTAATTAATGTTCAGTAATTTATATAGGTAGAAACCATTTTTGTTGAAATGTTCCTGCAAATAGATCATCTCGACGTTAAGCAGCTTAAGGCTAGAACAATCATTTGACTTCATTGACAGACTCTCTTAATTTATTAATTAAACTCATTATGGTTAAGTAGAGGTTCTGTAGAAACCGTATATATTGCAAGATTATAATTAAAGCACCAAAATAAAATTCCACATCTTAGAAGAGTCGGTTAATTTTCTTGGTCTAGAACCAGTTGTATGAAGGTTTTCATAGATACGGTCTAAAATTCGGCTTTTTCAATTTTTCAAAACTATATTATAAATGACTTTTTTTTTAAATTGTGACGATACTTCTAACTTACAAATTATAAACATGGATTGATAGTTAAAAATAATAAATATCTTAGCCAAACATTTTCTTATTTAACAAGAGACTTTTTTTTTACAAAGCCTTGTATTAATTAGAATCTAAAAACCACAATAACTGGTTCTAGACGATGGAAACCATGTGGATAACCTAAAATTCACAGACCCAATAATCCCTTAAAACCTTGTATTTCACCTGCTGGAACAGCTAATTACAATCTTTGGAGATATCAGCTTCCAATAAATTATCCCCTTACACAGAATGAGTTTATAAATAATTAAATAGCAGAGTTTTTAAAATAGAAATGGAATGATTGAAATTCAGTAAGTCCGTAGTAGATGGCTGTGATGGTGTGTTTGCCCTCAGGAAAAATGATAAAAAGCGCCGTCTCAGAACACTTGACTATGTCAAGGAGAACTGGGTATCACCTTTCTATATTTTCGTGACGCGTCCTCGGCCACGCAATGGGGGAAGACAATCCATTCAATCTGACTTCACGGGACTGACCTCAGCCTCTTCGAGGAATAAATCACGGAACGGGTGGGGCTTGAACCAAGCCGTATAACAAAATATAATCTTGGAAAATACGACAGATTAGAACTCATTGCGTGTAACTGTTGGAATATGTACATAGATTTAGTCACCCGAGATTGACTGACGAAATCGTAACCACCTGAACAGGTGGTGCTTGAACCCATAGAAGGAGTGTCCCAAAACTCACAGGCCAGTGCGTTAACCACACGGCCAGTTGGCTCTACTAAGATTCATCTAAATAGGTATATTTCTTAACTCCATAGGAAGGTTAGCATGGGCCCCACTGCAACCATAAATGCAGGCTATTACAGATGAATCCCTCAATAGCGTGGTTGTGGCGTGCTCTAGTTCATATCCCATGCTATCCTCCCTATGGTGTAGAGAAATATACCTAGTTGGAGGAACCTTATTGGAGCCAGCTGGCCTAGTGAGTCAGTCTCGGAATCTTTGCATATATAAAAAATGAAATAGCTGAATATCACAGTAGAAATAACTGTTCACACATTCCATCAGTTACACATATTGATCACTACTTTGTCGTATTTTCCAAGATTTATATTTTTATATATTTTTTTTTATTATATTTTCAAACATTTTTAGTTACAAAGACAACTATTTGCTTAGCAAAACCGATTATTTTTAAGCTAATTGTAACGTTTCATATAATTCAGGAATTTGTTGTATTTTTTGCTTAATCTTTTTAATTCCATGACACTTCTATGTAAAATGTACATGAATACACAGCCTTTGATCTTTTATAGCACTGAAGAGGGAAACCAAACTTCACTGAGACGTCTGAATGAAAATGCTGGGAATAGCCTTGGCACTACTGTTCCTGTTAATAATAATAGTAAAGTTATCTAAGAATTAACCTCTTTTTGAAGTTTATATATATTTTTTTTATTATTATCACACCGGCCGATTCCCACCAAGGCAGGGTGGCCCGAAAAAGAAAAACTTTCACCATCATTCACTCCATCACTGTCTTGCCAGAAGGGTGCTTTACACTACAGTTTTTAAACTGCAACATTAACACCCCTCCTTCAGAGTGCAGGCACTGTACTTCCCATCTCCAGGACTCAAGTCCGGCCTGCCGGTTTCCCTGAATCCCTTCATAAATGTTACTTTGCTCACACTCCAACAGCACGTCAAGTATTAAAAACCATTTGTCTCCATTCACTCCTATCAAACACGCTCACGCATGCCTGCTGGAAGTCCAAGCCCCTCGCACACAAAACCTCCTTTACCCCCTCCCTCCAACCCTTCCTAGGCCGACCCCTACCCCGCCTTCCTTCCACTACAGACTGATACACTCTTGAAGTCATTCTGTTTCGCTCCATTCTCTCTACATGTCCGAACCACCTCAACAACCCTTCCTCAGCCCTCTGGACAACAGTTTTGGTAATCCCGCACCTCCTCCTAACTTCCAAACTACGAATTCTCTGCATTATATTCACACCACACATTGCCCTCAGACATGACATCTCCACTGCCTCCAGCCTTCTCCTCGCTGCAACATTCATCACCCACGCTTCACACCCATATAAGAGCGTTGGTAAAACTATACTCTCATACATTCCCCTCTTTGCCTCCAAGGACAAAGTTCTTTGTCTCCACAGACTCCTAAGTGCACCACTCACTCTTTTTCCCTCATCAATTCTATGATTCACCTCATCTTTCATAGACCCATCCGCTGACACGTCCACTCCCAAATATCTGAATACGTTCACCTCCTCCATACTCTCTCCCTCCAATCTGATATTCAATCTTTCATCACCTAATCTTTTTGTTATCCTCATAACCTTACTCTTTCCTGTATTCACCTTTAATTTTCTTCTTTTGCACACCCTACCAAATTCATCCACCAATCTCTGCAACTTCTCTTCAGAATCTCCCAAGAGCACAGTGTCATCGGCAAAGAGCAGCTGTGACAACTCCCACTTTGTGTGTGATTCTTTATCTTTTAACTCCACGCCTCTTGCCAAGACCCTCGCATTTACTTCTCTTACAACCCCATCTATAAATATATTAAACAACCACGGTGACATCACACATCCTTGTCTAAGGCCTACTTTTACTGGGAAAAAATTTCCCTCTTTCCTACATACTCTAACTTGAGCCTCACTATCCTCGTAAAAACTCTTCACTGCTTTCAGTAACCTACCTCCTACACCATACACTTGCAACATCTGCCACATTGCCCCCCTATCCACCCTGTCATACGCCTTTTCCAAATCCATAAATGCCACAAAGACCTCTTTAGCCTTATCTAAATACTGTTCACTTATATGTTTCACTGTAAACACCTGGTCCACACACCCCCTACCTTTCCTAAAGCCTCCTTGTTCATCTGCTATCCTATTCTCCGTCTTACTCTTAATTCTTTCAATTATAACTCTACCATACACTTTACCAGGTACACTCAACAGACTTATCCCCCTATAATTTTTGCACTCTCTTTTATCCCCTTTGCCTTTATACAAAGGAACTATGCATGCTCTCTGCCAATCCCTAGGTACCTTACCCTCTTCCATACATTTATTAAATAATTGCACCAACCACTCCAAAACTATATCCCCACCTGCTTTTAACATTTCTATCTTTATCCCATCAATCCCGGCTGCCTTACCCCCTTTCATTTTACCTACTGCCTCACGAACTTCCCCCACACTCACAACTGGCTCTTCCTCACTCCTACAAGATGTTATTCCTCCTTGCCCTATACACGAAATCACAGCTTCCCTATCTTCATCAACATTTAACAATTCCTCAAAATATTCCTTCCATCTTCCCAATACCTCTACCTCTCCATTTAATAACTCTCCTCTCCTATTTTTAACTGACAAATCCATTTGTTCTCTAGGCTTTCTTAACTTGTTAATCTCACTCCAAAACTTTTTCTTATTTTCAACAAAATTTGTTGATAACATCTCACCCACTCTCTCATTTGCTCTCTTTTTACATTGCTTCACCACTCTCTTAACTTCTCTCTTTTTCTCCATATACTCTTCCCTCCTTGCATCACTTCTACTTTGTAAAAACTTCTCATATGCTAACTTTTTCTCCCTTACTACTCTCTTTACATCATCATTCCACCAATCGCTCCTCTTCCCTCCTGCACCCACTTTCCTGTAACCACAAACTTCTGCTGAACACTAACACTACATTTTTAAACCTACCCCATACCTCTTCGACCCCATTGCCTATGCTCTCATTAGCCCATCTATCCTCCAATAGCTGTTTATATCTTACCCTAACTGCCTCCTCTTTTAGTTTATAAACCTTCACCTCTCTCTTCCCTGATGCTTCTATTCTCCTTGTATCCCATCTACCTTTTACTCTCAGTATAGCTACAACTAGAAAGTGATCTGATATATCTGTGGCCCCTCTATAAACATGTACATCCTGAAGTCTACTCAACAGTCTTTTATCTACCAATACATAATCCAACAAACTACTGTCATTTCGCCCTACATCATATCGTGTATACTTATTTATCCTCTTTTTCTTAAAATATGTATTACCTATAACTAAACCCCTTTCTATACAAAGTTCAATCAAAGGGCTCCCATTATCATTTACACCTGGCACCCCAAACTTACCTACCACACCCTCTCTAAAAGTTTCTCCTACTTTAGCATTCAAGTCCCCTACCACAATTACTCTCTCACTTGGTTCAAAGGCTCCTATACATTCACTTAACATCTCCCAAAATCTCTCTCTCTCCTCTGCATTCCTCTCTTCTCCAGGTGCATACACGCTTATTATGACCCACTTCTCGCATCCAACCTTTACTTTAATCCACATAATTCTTGAATTTACACATTCATATTCTCTTTTCTCCTTCCATAACTGATCATTTATATATATATATATATATATATATATATATATATATATATATATATATATATATATATATATATAGGGAGGTAACACCTCTATGGCTGGACTGGGGACCCTCATCCTCAGAGAAGACAAACGTACCTCAGGGAAAACTCAAGGTTCTCCCCGGAGCTGTTTGAATATTTTCTTCTCCTACCACCCCCTATATATTTTATATTCTATGTGAACATTTATTGATAAACAGAATACATGTGCAGAAAAAAACAAAAATGAATACAATGAGAGAGAGAGAGAGAGAGAGAGAGAGAGAGAGTGTACTATGGTCACCTTTATCCTTGTATAAAGAGTAACATTCTTTACATGTATTGGTGTATGGGTTTGTTATGTTCTTTATCTTCGTACAGGTAACCAGATAGTCCAGGAGGATGCCATGAGGGCTTGGTCGGTGCCTCGTGAGGTGTCACCAGGGCACACAGTGGGCAGCAACGGTAGTGGCAACATGGGCGGCACTGGCGATGGCCGGCCTAACGGGTGGGCGACGTTCGTGGGCGACGTGCCTGAGCCGCCCCCGCCGCCCAGAACTTCCACACTCCGTAAGGAGAAGAAAGTCACCATCTTAGACCAGACCGTCCACAGGTTATGATGAATCCTTCTCCCGTCCCTAGATCCTGTCGCTCTGCCTCGTTCTCACTCCGTACACAACCCTGCACTCCTTGTACTCACATCTCTTCCCTTCCTACACAGACTATCATATCCTCATTGCTTACACAACCCTAATCTGCCTGCTGAGATCGCCCTTCTGTTCAGTAACTCAGTCACTAAAGGCTAGATCATCCTGCAATAGCCTCAAAACAGTCTTGTTCTTTCTCTTCTTTTCACTCACACATACCAAGATGTTCACTCGCTGACCTACATACCCACACGCCACTAGTCAAACTGCCAGCCCCCACACTAACATAAGCCACAAGCCACACTCGCTTCCCCACACTAACATAAGCCACAAGCCACACTCACTTCCCCACACCCACACTCTCTTCGAAGTCCTACGGTAACACTAGTACAACACACTGGATGTAGCCGGTACCAACACTGTGAACGTAAACCTTACAAGCACTCTGTGTAAGTAAACAGTCGTGATGCACTTATGTGTACACAGTGTGTGAGTGTGTGTGTGTGTGTGTGTGTGTGTGTGTGTGTGTGTGTGTGTGTGTGTGTGTTTGTTTTAGCGTCTTAAAAATTTAAATATTTTTTCCCTTTATTGTCACAGAAATCTTTTTCATTTATTATTCTCAAGATTAATTTTTTTGAGGAGAGGAGGCAGTGAATACATTTCGTTTCCTTACATTTTGGGAAGTTTTCTTAATTTATAATTAATATGAGACATTTTCTTGATTTAGGTTTTACGTGAGATTTTTTCTTAATTTATCTTTAATGCTAAACATTTTCTTGGTATTCTTGTTACGCGAGACATTTCCCGATTATATATTTTACAGATTTTTTTTTTTTTGGGTTGGGGTTTAACAAAATACGTATTCATTTATAATTAATATGAACCATATTATTATTTTAAGATGTACGGGAGCCTATTGTTATTATTATTACAGAATAACTGTTTCATTTTTTCCGTAATGCAATAGGAATTTTTCTGTAAAAGTTGTCCCTTCAGATTCAAATGAATACATTACAGAAAATTTATTATTGTATTTTACAAAAGCATGTCTTTCTATATTCACATCTCTTTCCTTCCTCGGCGCATTCTACAAGTCTCTAATACCGTACCTCTCGCCACCCATGCCAAACCACACCATTCACCTCCCACATTACACCACATCTCTCATCTCCCGCACTACACCACATTACAACCCTCATCTCATTCACACACTTCTCATCCCGACCATCTACATTTACCTGACAAATGGCGTACCTTGCGTGTTCTGTTCTAAATTTCCCCTTAGACAACATTTATTCATTAATACACATTTTTGCCACTTTTACCTACTCTTAAACCTCCAAAACACCCATCTATCTCCATATATGCTTCTATCCTTCTCCTAAGATCCTAACCAGCCCCTCTCAAACCTCACCAGGTACTCTCCAAACCTGAATTTTCATTACAAACCAGAAAAATCGAAAGAAACATGTATGAATGACAGTATCCTGCTTAGATGATATAAAATCTCAAACCTGGTAACAAATGAGCGACTAAACATTATATCGATGTTTACTAAAATGATTTCAATACAGTTTTTATGGTTATTGTGCCATGAAGTGCCACGGAAAAAATCACGAAACCTCTCACAGTTCTCGTGCCAAATTGACCTCTGGTGACATAGGTAAAAAATGTTTGCTAAACATTCTTCAAGGTAATGATTCATTTAGAACACTGACGGTTCTGTCTCTCACAGCTCAACGTCAGAACAACCATTAAGGAAAGTGGCAAAATTTAATAAACTCCATCACTGAGACTTACCAGCAGAGCGATGCTAAGGTCTGAGTGAAAGATAAACTACGTGTACTGAATGCAGCTGTGGTAACACTCATCCTGGACAGTGGCGGAACTCAGTGAAACCTAATGGTAGTGGCAGATGTTAGTGAACCACTCATTATGTCAACTTTCAATTAACATCTCCTGAAAGTAAAATGAAAAAATATTTTCAAATGCTTAGCTCGGTAAGTCGCTGAAGAAAATAAATATTCTAGCGACTCTTCACTTACTGTTTCTGGCTTGTGTGAAGTAATCAAAATAGTGTTAGGATGAGATCAGGAACAACAGAGGAGGAACTTATCATACCAAGATATGAGAGAGAGACCAAGAGTAACAGGTACAGCGAAAGACGAACCCTTAAGTCAGTGCAACAACTGCACAAACATCTCAAATGTACAAGACTTAGAAGTAGGGAGGGATAGTTTTGACATTAATGGAAATGCTCGGAATGGTGCCAGAGTTAATGAAGTGACTTTACAGTGTAAGAGGCGATGAAATGCCTGTGGTTGTGGCGGAATTAACAATATTCACGTACGGACATGGTAGTTAAAATGATCATTGCAGACAGTATCCGTGTACTGGACCTGTTTACGAGGAGAGGTAAGCACGACAGCGACAGAGTAAAGATACCTGATTACGACAGTGCCAGAGGGAGACTCCTGGTGTGTGAAAATTTTATGAATTAACGTATTTTTTGAACCTGTATTTCTATGTGTAAAATGTGTGTTTTCTCAATACATTTTTCTCACCTCCCCCAACACCCTTCCCTTCCTAATAAACCTCAACACATGCTGTTCATCCCCACACACCCATCCTTCCCCCATGCAAACACAACACCCCCTCCCCACACACACACACATACACCCAACTACTCTCTCTCTCTCTGTCACACACACACACACACACACACACACTCTCTCTCTACTAATCAGCATACACACATCATCCTTCCCCACAGACTCCCATCATCCATTTAAAATCCCTATACATACTTGCTACTTCTCGACTCATCCACAAAAAAATAGAACATAATTTCAAAAACAAGAGAAAAAATATGAAAAGAAGAAAGAAAAGCAAAATAATAATGGGAAAGAAAACTATTGCAAAGAAAAGATGTTACGAAATACAGAATAGAAGATAGGAGAAAAACCGAGATAAATTTTGAAAAAGGCAAATGTAAAGAGCACAAAAACTATAAGAACCGATGTCTAGGAACAATTGGTGACCGTGTTTTTAACCTGGTGAAGACGTCACTACTCAATGTTAGAAACAAAGTCCAAATTGTGCTGACTTGAAGGACTAAAACTCGGTAAACTAAATACAAAAAAGATCGTAGTCACCATTTTTGAGTGGAAGTTGTTATACAGGTTTGAGCAACAACTTACTCGTGAATACAAAGATATATTTTTCTTTGGTTCTTGTTTGTGAAAAAAAGCACTTGAAGAACATAAACGAGTGAAGGCGGAAAGCAAATCAAAGTTCGTGGTTCTTTTCAACACTCGCTCTAACACGGACCTCTGGAGATGCGTCCTTGTATCTCTCGCCGCCTCTACGCCACCTACCAGCTACAGTGTGTTGTGTTGTGTCACTGTGGTCACGGTGGAGAAGAGCGAGAACCAGAAGGACGAGAACCAGGAGGAAGAAAATGATAATGAAGAGGACGAGAGAGAAAAATAAATATTCTTGGATGTTACAAGTTCTACAGGATGAGCCAAGTTTGTTTAGGACTGTCTCCACCGCCAGCGTTTTGTAACCAAATTCTGTTACAGTGTTCGTTGAGTAAATTAAGGGTTATGTAGCCTGGTGTTTTATTTTTGACCTTCGTTAAATTATTATAATCATAACTGTGCGCTAAACCCACAAGGGTCGTACAGCGCTGGTCCTTCGTTAAAACCATGAGAGAATTTATTCCCATGATGAAATATGCACCATATATACATTACATTGCTGTACTTCCTCCCATTAGTTTCTCTCTCTCTCTCTCTTTCTTCCTTTTTGTCTCTGTCTCTCCCTTTTTTATCTTTCTCTTTTTTTCTCTCTCTTTTTCCTTTTTCTCTCTTTTTTCTCTCTATTTCTCTCTATTCTTTTTTTTCTCTCTCTTTTATTCTCTCTTTACTCTCTTTTTTCTCTTTCCTCTCTCTCTCTTTTCTCTCTTTCCAGGTACCTTACAGTGGTGTGTTGTTCCCGTGATGGGGGATCAAGCAGCACAACATTACCTACAGAGTGCTAAGATTCTCTCAAGGATTCAGTATGAATGAAAAATTAAATTATGGCTAAAATATTAAATTTTGCCGAGTCTTACGTCCTAACACAAGTGGAATAAGGTACTCCTTCGTTCTCCGCGCGCGCGCGCGCGTGTATATGTGTGTGTGTGTGTGTGTGTGTGTGTGTGTGTGTGTGTGTGTCCTGTCTTAGATAAGAAGGAACATGTGTTTTTTTTTCTGGCAGTGCAAGTTCGTGTATATTTTCACCTGGCGTTACAAGACTGTGTTGTTACCTGGCTGTACAAGACAGTGTGTTGTTACCTGGCTGTACTATAACGGGTTTGTTTGGTAGGTGCTGCAAGCTGGTGGTTAATGATACGTCTTCGGAGGCTTCTTCGTTTATTGTTAAGTCGTGGTGGGTACACAGGCTTGGGTGTTTGTGCCCATGGCCGGGCAGGGCCATGCCACGAGAGAGAGCTGGGAGTACTTGTGTCTTGCTGCTAGGCCGCTGTGTGAGTGAGCGCGAATGGGCTCAGCCTCCCACTGACCTGGGTGAGCCTACAGAGGGCAGCACCTAAATGGCGCGAAATATGAACTAAGCTGGCAGACAGCATGGGCTGTCTGTGCAGACAGTACAGGCTGTCTACATACGCTCGGCCACCTACCGCGCGTCGTCCCGACGCGACAATACTGGTGGTAAAAGGAGCTCGGTCTCTCTCTCGTAGGAACAGGGCACAGAACACAAAATAAAAACATATATATATATATACATATGAACATGGAAAAAAACTTCCTACAGGGAGGGAAGAAAAAACATGTGGGGTGTGCTAAACATCGTGGTCAAAGGCAGTGAGCGTCGATGGGCATCACTGCACGCCTTCCTGCGTCTGGACAGATACTGCAACACGGGAGACATCGCTGCGGCTGAGCTGTGACGTAACAGGGTATGGTCTCCTCTGGAACGGTGAAGCAGACATCGTAAGAGTCGCTGCAGGTTTCACTCAACCTGGGGCACAACATGCTGGTGCCCTCGAGTGAGGCGTCGACAAAACTCGGCAACTGGGCAGGACTTCTGGCAAGCGACTCAGGAGGACACTTCTCGACTGGTACTGTCGCTGGGCTGTCACTGCCGGCGAGCGTGGAGCGAGTTGTGGAGCGAGTCGTGGCAGAGACGACTGGGCGAAACATCTAGGAGTCGTAACATCATACACCAGACTGCAGTGAGAGAGCTAGCAGTCAAAGTGACATCATCTTTGTGCAGGCTGCTCACTGAAGCTTGTGACACGAGGCTTACACAGCGCCTGCCGACAGGGCTAACTGCGGCTTGGCGAGTATCATTCGGCAGTTGGAGTTATAGCAGAGATTAGTCTAAGCGTCCCCAGACTTGTTTCTCTACATATAACTGCACTCTGACGGTCTGGAGGTGAAGTGAAACAAATCTCGATGGGAATCGTAGCAGGTACGATTCTGCAGAACATCATGAGCGACGAGCATAAAAGCTTTCTGTACAAGGGGGCTCGGTCACTCGGAGCTGTCTTGACATCAGCTGTCAAACGTACTGGTCACACGGGTGACTTAGCACAGTGGTGCTATGCAGGTCTGGCTCAGACCTCACTGGACACACGGAAACTTTAAAAACACACCGCGGTACAACATGGCTTAAACTAGCAAATGATGCTTTTCTGTGCACAAAACTGACACTAAGACATATACTAAAATGTGAGAACACTGACTGAGAGGAATTAATTAACACGACATATATCTTCTCTCAGTCTTCTCGACAATACTAAAATAATTACTAGAAACACTCGATGGTGACATCATGTGATGTCAGGCGTGATGTCGTGAGGTGACGTCAGCAGACATCTCGAGGTGACGTCAGGCAGACATTGTGACGTCATGAAGTCGGGCAGCATCGTCGGTGACGTCAATGTGATGCGGGCAGCAGACCACAGCATGAGGCCTTGGGACATCTGGCTCGGTAACTCACGTGGTTTGTAGATCTACGTGACATCCCCCACACCCACGTGGTGTCGTGATCCACATGGCGTCGTGATCTACGTGGCATGCTGATCCACGTAGCTTCGAGTGGCCTCGGGTACTCGGATACACAGCTCTGGCAATGAATCACACGAAAAACAGCAGAAAACACAGCAGAGGGAGTGGGCAGTGGTGAGTGTATGGTAGTGTGGTGGCGAGGAGCGTGGGTGAGTGTATGGCAGGGGAGCATCTGGCCATTCCTCCTCCTCCTCCACCCACAAACACGTGGAGAAGCTCACACTGGACGCAGAAATCACCACAAAACTCACCTCTGGCTTGCTGAAACAGCTGTGCTGAGCTGAACAACAGCAGCAACATACAAGTGACGTTGAACACGTGACTTGAGAAACAGCGTGGGACACTGTAGCGTGGGGTCACTGTGACGCCACTTACAATTCTCGGAGAATTTCGGCAAATTTCGGCTAGATCCTGCTTGTACCTGTGTCTAGATGCTCAAACGTGCAGACACGACATCAGGATAACTCGTTGAGAGACGGATGCTTCTTGCATGGGATGATGAAGTGAAGATGACTTCATCGCTCTTCCTTCCTCGCTTTGGGCAAACACACTGCTGCGACCACCGCTGGTACCATTATAACGAAAAAGATTATTTGGCGTTCTGGTAGCGGGGTGTGAATGATACGTCTTCAGAGGCTTCTTCGTTTATTAAGTCGTGGTGGGTACACAGGCTTGGGTGTTTGTGCCCATGGACGGGCAGGGCCATGCCACGAGAGAGAGCTGGGAGTACTTGTGTCTTGCTGCTAGGCCGCTGTGTGAGTGAGCGCGAATGGGCTCAGCCTCCCACTGACCTGGGTGAGCCTACAGAGGGCAGCACCTAAATGGCGCGAAATATGAAGTAAGCTGGCAGACAGCATGGGCTGTCTGTGCAGACAGTACAGGCTGTCTACAGTACAAGACTGTGTTGCTACCTGGCTACACAAGACTGTGTTGTTACCTGGCTGCACAAGACTGTGTTGTTACCTGGCTGTACAAGACTGTGTTGTTACCTGGCTGTACAAGACTGTGTTGTTATCTGGTTGTACAAGACTGTGTGTTACCTGGCTGTACAAGACTGTGTTGTTACCTGGCTGTACAAGACTGTGTGTTGTTACCTGGCTGTACAAGACTGTGTTGTTATCTGGCTGTACAAGACTGTGTTACCTGGCTGTACAAGACTGTGTGTTGTTACCTGGCTGTACAAGACTGTGTTACCTGGCAGTACAAGACTGTGTTGTAACCTGGCTGTACAAGACAGTGTGTTGTAACCTGGCTGTACAAGACTGTGTTGCTACCTGGCTGTACAAGACTGTGTGTTGTTACCTGGCTGTGCAAGACTGTGTGTTACCTGGCTGTACAAGACTGTGTTACCTGGTGTTACAAGACTGTGTTACCTGGCTGGACAAGACTGTGTGTTACCTGGCTGTACAAGACTGTGCTACCTGGCTGGACAAGACTGTGTTCTTACCTGGCTGGACAAGACTGTGTTGTTACCTGGCTGGACAAGACTGTGTTGTTACCTGGCTGGACAAGACTGTGTTGTTACCTGGCTGGACAAGACTGTGTTGTTACCTGGCTGGACAAGACTGTGTTGTTACCTGGCTGGACAAGACTGTGTTGTTACCTGGCTGGACAAGACTGTGTTGTTACCTGGCTGGACAAGACTGTGTTGTTACCTGGCTGTACAAGACTGTGTTGTTACCTGGCTGTACAAGACTGTGTTGTTACCTGGCTGTACAAGACTGTGTTGTTACCTGGCTGTACAAGACTGTGTGTTACCTGGCTGTACAAGACTGTGTGTTGTTACCTGGCTGTACAAGACTGTGTGTTACCTGGCTGTACAAGACTGTGTTGTTACCTGGCTGTACAAGACTGTGTTGTTACCTGGCTGTACAAGACTGTGTTGTTATCTGGTTGTACAAGACTGTGTGTTACCTGGCTGTACAAGACTGTGTGTTGTTACCTGGCTGTACAAGACTGTGTTGTTATCTGGCTGTACAAGACTGTGTTACCTGGCTGTACAAGACTGTGTTGTTACCTGGCTGTACAAGACTGTGTGTTGTTACCTGGCTGTACAAGACTGTGTTACCTGGCAGTACAAGACTGTGTTGTAACCTGGCTGTACAAGACAGTGTGTTGCTACCTGGCTGTACAAGACTGTGTGTTGTTACCTGGCTGTGCAAGACTGTGTGTTACCTGGCTGTACAAGACTGTGTTACCTGGTGTTACAAGACTGTGTTACCTGGCTGGACAAGACTGTGTGTTACCTGGCTGTACAAGACTGTGCTACCTGGCTGGACAAGACTGTGTTCTTACCTGGCTGGACAAGACTGTGTTGTTACCTGGCTGGACAAGACTGTGTTGTTACCTGGCTGTACAAGACTGTGTTGTTACCTGGCTGTACAAGACTGTGTGTTACCTGGCTGTACAAGACTGTGTGTTGTTACCTGGCTGTACAAGACTGTGTGTTACCTGGCTGTACAAGACTGTGTTGTTACCTGGCTGTACAAGACTGTGTTGTTACCTGGCTGTACAAGACTGTGTGTTGTTACCTGGCTGTACAAGACTGTGTTGTTACCTGGCTGTACAAGACTGTGTTGCTACCTGGCTGTACAAGACAGTGTGTTGTAACCTGGCTGTACAAGACTGTGTTGCTACCTGGCTGTACAAGACTGTGTTGTTACCTGGCTGTGCAAGACTGTGTGTTACCTGGCTGTACAAGACTGTGTGTTACCTGGTGTTACAAGACTGTGTTACCTGGGTGGACAAGACTGTGTGCTACCTGGCTGTACAAGACTGTGTGTTACCTGGCTGTACAAGACTGTGTGTTGTTACCTGGCTGTACAAGACTGTGTGTTACCTGGCTGTTCAAGACTGTGTGTTACCTGGCTGTTCAAGACTGTGTGTTGTTACCTGGCTGTACAAGACTGTGTTACCTGGCTGTACAAGACTGTGTTGTTACCTGGCTGCACAAGACAGTGTGTTGTAACCTGGCTGTACAAGACTGTGTTGCTACCTGGCTGTACAAGACTGTGTGTTGTTACCTGGCTGTGCAAGACTGTGTGTTACCTGGCTGTACAAGACTGTGTGTTACCTGGTGTTACAAGACTGTGTTACCTGGCTGGACAAGACTGTGTGCTACCTGGCTGTACAAGACTGTGTGTTACCTGGCTGTACAAGACTGTGTTACCTGGCTGTACAAGACTGTGTGTTACCTGGCGTTACAAGACTGTGCTACCTGGCTGGACAAGACTGTGTTGTTACCTGGCTGGACAAGACTGTGTTGTTACCTGGCTGGACAAGACTGTGTGTTGTTACCTGTCAGGACAAGACTGAGTTGTTACCTGTCAGGACAAGACTGTGTTGTTACCTGGCTGTACAAAACTGTGTGTTGTTACCTGGCTGTACAAGACTGTGTTGTTACCTGGATGTACAAGACCGTGTGTTGTTACCTGGCTTTACAAGGCTGTGTGTTGTTACCTGGATGTACAAGACCGTGTTGTTATCTGGCTGTACAAGACTGTGTTGTTACCTGGCTGTACAAGACTGTGTTGTTACCTGGCTGTACAAGACTGTGTGTTGTTACCTGGCTTTACAAGGCTGTGTGTTGTTACCTGGATGTACAAGACCGTGTTGTTATCTGGCTGTACAAGACTGTGTTTGTACCTGGCTGTACAAGACTGTGTTGTTACCTGGCTGTACAAGACTGTGTGTTACCTGGCTGTTCAAGACTCTGTTGTTACCTGGCTGTACAAGACTGTGTTGTTACCTGGCTGTACAAGACTGTGTTACCTGGCTGTACAAGACTGTGTTACCTGGCTGTACAAGACTGTGTGTTACCTGGCTGTACAAGACTGTGTTGTTACCTGGCTCTACAAGACTGTGTTGTTACCTGGCTGTATAAGACTGTGTTGTTACCTGGCTGGACAAGACTGTGGTGTTACCTGGCTGGACAAGACTGTGTTTCTACCTGGCTGTACAAGACTGTGTTGTTACCTGGCTATTCAAGACTGTGTTGTTACCTGGCTGTACAAGACTGTTTGTACCTGGCTGTCAAGACTGTTTGTACCTGGCTGTCAAGACTGTTGTTATCTGGCTGTACAAGACTGCATGTGTTTCTGCCTGGTTGTACAAGACGGTGTTTTTACCTGGCTGTACAAGACTACGTGTTTTTAAGTGGCTGTACAAGACTACATGTTGTTATCTGGCTGTACAAGACTGCATGTGTTTTTACCTGGCTGTACAAGGCTGTATTGTTACCAAGCTGTTCAGCTCACATTAACACATCATTTAAGGAAACCTTAGGCGACGTTTCGGTCTGACCTGTACCATTATCAAGTCACTACCGAAATAAAGATTTATGTTTATGTATAAGGCTTATAAGCCTTATTTTTAGTGGTCCTTGATTATGTGAGAAGTCACAGAAAGCGCTTGTAAGTTCACTATTTTTTTACAGTGGGTGTTTTACATATTAATATGCACTCCCCTAGCATTTATCACACCACACGCTGTGTACATTCCACATTAATATGTATCACATTATTCATTAATATTCACCAAACTGTATAACAAATATCTACATATAAATATCACCTCATTAAGCATTATATGTACCTCACGAAACATTAACAAGTACCTCACAAAGCATTAAAATAAGTACCTTTAAAATTAGTTTGTATCACAATAACCAATGGTATCATTCACAACACTGTCATGCACCTCCCAGAATATTTACCACACAAAACACCAACCATGTGTCACCACGATATAGAAACACAATGTTGCAGCTGAGTTTTTGACACAATTCACTGATTATTTTATATATTAACTTGATATCCTGGCTTAAGTGGCAACGCTTTTCTTGCCGATTAAGGCAAGCGAAAATTTTTCTATTCAATAATTTCTCAAAAATCATTTTGAACCTAACGAAAAATTATTTCATTCTGTTTGTTTATTATTAAATTATTGTAAACTTATTTAAAATATATTTAGTTGGGTTAGGCTAAATTATATTGTGCCTGTCATATTAAGGTTAGGTAAGGTAAAAGGACACAAGTGCAACTAACGTGACATTTATTGTGGCAACGTTTCGCTCTCCAGGAGCTTTATCAAGCCATTACAAACAATACATGGACACAGAGGGTATATAAAGGCTCAGAGTGAGGTGAATACTAGTGAGGTACCATTTCGATGTTCACTAGTGGTAGTAGTAGTAGTAGTAGTAGTGGTAGTGACAAAAGTAATACAATATGGTAGAGCAATTAATTCGTACATGAGTAAAAGGATATAAAAGCTATTACTTGGGTAACATAAAAATAGGTTGGACAAATATAAACTGGAATGAGGCAGCTTGTTTCAGTGTCACATTAGTTGCACTTGTGTCCTTTTACTTTACATATTGTCGGTAATTCTACCAACTTTATTACAAGGTTAGGTAAGTTTTCTAAGGTCCTTTTTGTACAAAATTATTAATTATTACATTAACATAAATGAAAAAAGTACGTCTTAAACGTATAAGAGAAAATTTTAGAAAGGGCTTAATTTTAAACGAATTTTTGCTAAATGACCAGTTTTACCAATTCGGCACGACATTAGGTAGTAGGTTGGTAGACAACAACCGCCCAGGGAGGTACTACCGTCCTGCTAAGTGAGTGTAAAACGGAAAGCTAATTGTTTTACATGGTAGGATTGCTGGTGTCTTTTTTCTGTCTCATAAACATGCAAGATTTCAGGTACGTCTTGCTACTTCTACTTACACTTAGGTCACACTACACATACATGTACATGTTTATCTATACACGCTAACCTGAGTTTTCTTGCATTTTATCTTAATGGTTCGTCTTATTACTTTTCCTTTTATATCCATGGGGAAATGGAATAAGAATCTTTCCTCCATAAACCATGCGTGTTGTAAAAGTCAACTAAAATACCAGGAACAATGGGCTAGTAACCCCTTTTCTTGTAATAATTACTAAAACGAATAAGAAGAAAATTGTGAAAGTGGGAAGTCTGAATGTGCGTGGATGTTGTGCAAATGATAAGAAAGAGATGATTGTGGATGTTATGAATAAGAAGCTGGATGTCCTGGCTTTAAGTGAAACAAAGCTGAAGGGGGTGGGAGAGTTTCAGTGGAGAGGAATAAATGGGATTAGGACAAGGGTTTCAAATAGAGTTAGAGCTAAAGAAGGAGTAGCAATAATGTTGAAGGATAAGTTATGGCAGGAAAAGAGGAACTATAGATGTATTAATTCAAGGATTATGTGGAGTAAAATAAAGGATGGATGCGAAAAGTGGGCTATAGTAAGCGTATATGCACCTGGAGAAGAGAGAAGTGTAGAGGAGAGAGATTTTGGGAAATGTTGAGTGAATGCGTGGGGAGTTTTGAACCAAGTGTGAGAGTAATGGTGGTTGGGGATTTCAATGCTAAAGTGGGCAAAAATGTTGTGGAGGGAGTAGTAGGGAAATTTGGGGTGCCAGGGGTAAATGAAAATGGGGAGCCTTTAATTGAGGTATGAGTAGAAAGAGGTTTGGTATTATACATATTTTATGAAGAAGAGGATAAATAAATATACAAGGTATGATATAGCACATAATGAAAGTAGTTTGTTAGATTATGTATCGGTGGATAAAAGGTTGATGGGTAGGCACCAGGATGTACACGTTTATAGAGGCGCAACTGATATATCGGATCATTATTTAGTTGTAGCTACAGTTAGAGGTAGATGGGATAAGAGGAAAATGGCAACATCAAGTAAGAGGGAGGTGAAAGTGTATAAACTTAGGGAGAAAAAAGTTCGGGTGAAATATAAGCAACTATTGGCAGACAGAAAGGTGGACCGGTGCAAGTATGAGTAGTGGGGGGGGGGGTTGAAGGGCGTTGGAATAGTTTTAAAAATGCAGTATTAGAATATGGGGCAGAAGTTTGTGGTTATAAGAGGGTGGGTGCAGGAGGAAAGAGGAGTGATTGTGGAATGAAGTAAAGGGTGCGATAAAAGAGAAAAAGTTAGCTTATGAGAGGTATTTACAAAGCAGAAGTGTTATAAGAAGAGTATACGGAGAGTTAAAGAAAGGTGAAGAGAGTGGTGAGTGCAAAAGGAGAGCAGATGACAGTGGGAGAGGTACTGTCAAGAAATTTTAATGAAAACAAGAAAAATTTTGGAGTGAGTTAAACAAGTAAATTAAGCCCAGAGTAGAGGAGTTAGTAGATGGGGAGATAGAGGTTTTGGGTAGATGTAGAGAATATTTTGAGGAACTTTTAAATGTCGACGAAGAAAGGGAGGCGGTAATTTTATGCACTGGCCAGAGACGTATACCATCTTTTAGAAGTGAAGAAGAACAGGATATCAGTGTGGGGGAAGGTGCGTGAGGCATTATGTAGAATGAAAGGGGGTAAAGCAGCTGGAACTGACGGGATCATGACAGAAATGTTAAAAGCCGGGGGGGATAGTGTTGGAATGATTGGTATTTTTGTTTAATAAATATATGAAAGTGGGGAAGGTACCTAGGGATTGGAGGAGAGCATGTACAGTCCCTTTATATAAAGGGAAGGGGAACAAAAGAGACTGTAAAAATTATAGAGGAATAAGTTTACTGAGAATACCAGGAAAAGTGTATGTTAGGGTTATAATTGAAAGAATTAGAGGCAAGACAGAATGTAGGATTGCGGATGAGCAAGGAGGTTTTAGAGTGGGTAGGGGATGTGTAGATCAAGTGTTTACATTGAAGCATATATGTGAACAGCATTTACATAAAGGTAAGGAAGTTTTTATTGCATTTATGGACTTAGAAAAGGCATATGATAGAGAGGATAGGGGAGCAATGTGGCAGATGTTGCAAGTATATGGAATAGGTGGTAAGTTACTAAATGCTGTAAAGAGCTTTTATGAGGATAGTGAGGCTCAGGTTAGGGTGTGTAGAAGAGAGGGAGACTACTTCCCGGTAAAAGTAGGTCTTAGACTGGGATGTGTAATGTCACCATGGTTGTTTAATATATTTATAGATGGGGTTGTAAAAGAAGTAAATGCTAGGGTGTTCGGGAGAGGGGTGGGATTAAATTATGGGGAATCAAATACAAAATGGGAATTGACACAGTTGCTTTTTGCTGATGATACTGTGCTTATGGGAGATTCTAAAGAAAAATTGCAAAGGTTAGTGGACGAGTTTGGGCGTGTCTGTAAAGGTAGAAAGTTGAAAGTGAACATAGAAAAGAGTAAGGTGATGAGGGTATCAAATGATTTAGATAAAGAAAAATTGGATATCAAATTGGGGAGGAGTATGGAAGAAGTGAATATTTTCAGATACTTGGGAGATAACGTGTCGGCGGATGGATTTATGAAGGATGAGGTTAATCATAAAATTGATGAGGGAAAAAAGGTGAGTGGTGCATTGAGGTATATGTGGAGACAAAAAACGTTATCTATGAAGGCAAAGAAGGGAATGTATGAAAGTATAGTAGTACCAACACTCTTATATGGGTGTGAAGCTTGGGTTGTAAATGCTGCAGCGAGGAGGCGGATGGAGGTAGTGGAGATTTCCTGTCTAAGGGCAATGTGTGGTGTAAATATTATGCAGAAAATTCGGAGTGTGGAAATTAGGAGAAGGTGTGGAGTTGATAAAAATATTAGTCAGAGGGCTGTAGAGGGGTTGTTGAGGTGGTTTGGTCATTTAGAGAGAATGGATCAAAGTAAAATGACATAGAGAGCATTTAAATCTGTAGGGGAAGGAAGGTGGGGTAGGGGTCGTCCTCGAAAAGGTTGGAATGAAGGGGTAAGGGAGGTTTTGTGGGCGAGGGGTTTGGAATTCCAGCAGGCGTGCGTGAGCTTGCTCGATAGGAGTGAATGGAGACGAATGGTATTTGGGACCTGACGATCTGTTGGAGTGTGAGCAGGGTAGTATTTAGTGAAGGGATTCCGGGAAACCGGTTATTTTTATATAGCCGGACTTGAATCCTGGAATTGAGAAGTACAATGCCTGCACTCTAAAGGAGGGGTTCGGGATATTAGCAGTTTGGAGGGATGTGTTGTGTATTTTTATACGTTTATACTTCTAAACTGTTGTATTCTCAACACCTCTGCAAAAACAGTGATTATGTGTGAGTGAGGTGAAAGTGTTGATTGATGAAAGTATTTTCTTTCTGGGGATTTTCTTTCTTTTTGGGTCACCCTGCCTCGGTGGGAGACGGTCGACTTGTTATATATATATATATATATATATATATATATATATATATATATATATATATATAATGTCGTGCCGAATAGGCAGAACTTGCGATCTTGGCTTAAATAGCAACGCTCATCTTCCCATATAGGACAAGCGAAAATTTGTGTATGCAATAATATTCGAAAAAAAAATGTTTTACTGTGTTTTAGTATTAAATTATTGTAAACAAATCTAAAATATATGTAGTTGGGTTAGGCTGAAATAAATTGTTCTTTTTATAATAAGGTTAGGTAAGTTTTCTAAGATTCTTTTGGAGCAAAATTAATTTTTTTTACATTAACATTAATGAAAAAATTATATCTTTAAATGTGTAAGAGAAAATTTTAGAAAGGACTTAATTTTAAACGAGTTTTTGCTAATTGACCAGTTTTACATATTCGGTACGAATATATATATATATATATATATATATATATATATATATATATATATATATATATATATATATAGATAGATATAGATATATAAAGGTATGTGGGGTATATATGTACGCGAATACACTTATGCAAATCATAGAGTAGCCCACATTCAGTGTAAGAAAAATTACGGAGACATTTTTGCTCAAGTAGACCGAAAATTTGTGTTATTTCTGATCTGAACGTGAGGTTACTCGATGGTATTACCTATATTGCCCGTGCATGGTTAACTCAGTATACATATACGTGTCCTTAAGGAGTGGACTAGTTCCAACTCGAGAATCCTACATTCCATTACTGGAGACCTTGGCTATATGTTGTATGTATGAAATTTAAGGTTGCAGTCAAATTGAAAACCCTAAAAAATTGCCCTCAGTGTGTCTTGTAATGGGGGAACCATAGATCAAAATGTTACGTTGTATAGTTAAAACTCTGCTTTCACTCAGTATGTGTGAGGTTTTGTTGATGGCTACATTAGGTTTGGCAATCCTTTCTCTGACTCACGAAATCGTAATAACAAGACTACAAACTAGGGTACGGGGTGGGGTTAGAATTCATGGCAATGAGTCGTAAAACTCCGTGAAAGTGCATAAGCCACTGGGCTAATGCCCAATGGCTTGTGCATGGGACTAACTTGTGCGGCACTTCCATATATTTTTAATAGCAAAACCTTCATCACTAATACAAGATATGTTACACAGATCTCGTCCGTCTGAGCTGTTCTCAACATTTCAGAAAGAATGTGATAATCAATTAAAAGTTTTCAAGGAATGAGTGGGAGTCGAAGCCAAGCGTGTATTGATCCTATCACACGGACTGATGGTGGTGAGGGTTTAGCTATATAAAAAGTTCAGTAACCGCGCCAGTTGACGGCGCGTCCAGACATAATCCGAAAAAATTGTTGGCAAACTTGTTTTGTATTTATCACAGTAAAGTAGTAGATAGTAGGGATAGTACATGCTTGGTCTCCAATATAAAATCCAACAGTTTTTCGTTTTTTTACGATATATACATATATATACACATGCATACATAAATTTATTCATGCATACATACATATATACATGCATACATACATGTATACATGTATATATTTATTTGTTTGTTTATTTATCCCCACATGGAAACATGAGACATTAGTGAAAGCTGAGTATTTCACCCTTTTCTGAGACCCTCTTCAGCAGGTAAGCTACAAGAGGAAAAGGGGAAAACATAAGAGCATGCATCTCACTGCTGTGATTGTTGTTCTCTGTATGACACGTCTGGGATTATTAAGCTCAATTTTTAATTCGCATTTACTTCCCTATCGTGTGTAGTATCTAGATTCTCATGATGAGCTCTTGGTCAAGCCTGTTTAACTCCTGTTCCCCAGGCGCTGTGGCGCCCCAGTGGGCTTAGCACCTTTGTCATCATTGTTTTGATACACTTGCAGTCTTCCTCCAAGATAAGATGATCCTCCCAGAAAGGGAAACACATTCACCATCATTCATACAAACACTATCCTGCCAAAAGTTGGCGGATATCACAGATCAAATGACCCTATAAACAGGAACTGTACTTTTAGGCACTACTTTCCACCGCAATGAAAATATTTATTATTTTTATTCATAATGTCGATATATCCATAACATGGCAGTATGATTATGAGGCTGAAAACCCTTGAAGGGTTCGTCACCTGATGTGAGGAATTAGAGCCTTTCCATATCTGAAACAAACCTGATTACCTCCGTTTGTTCAGATGCTAAATAACCCATATAGGTGAGAAACTCGTGTTCATTTTATAAAGGAACATTATTCTCGTTATCGCTGCTTGATAAGATTATCAAGAATGATTCCATTAATATCCAGCGGTTTTCAGTCGTTTTAAAGCATATTTCATGTCTTAGTCATCATCTTTGTCTGAGCCTTAACTATTGCATCAAAAAACGATGTAAAATGTTAAGGAACTGGTAGTGAATCTGTTTGGTTTCAATGTTCTGAAGGTTACAACATGCTGATCTAGAATGGTCACTTCCAACCACCCCACTTATAGAGCAACCAAGTTCTTTGTATGGAAACTATTTAGTCGTCGAGACACGATTATTGTAGCGAAAGTGACTAGAATTCTTTAGCAGGAAATTTACAGCCCAACGACTTTCTAAAAGTAGTGCACGACCGGTTTTCATGCGAATTGTAATAGAAACAAGGAATGGGAATATTCTGTGTGACCTGGTTAAAGCAGACAATGAGATCCTAGGAAATTTCTTCTCTATCCAAACACACTCAATCCTCTAACTTTCCTCAGATTTAGGCGCGATACACTGTAGCAGCTGCCCCCTCTATGGAATTATTCGCCGCCACCCAGGCTCTGGATAGACCCGATTCATCCTTGGTATGCATGTCATTTTTACGCAAAAGGGGTCCCAGTTTTCAAGTATTGTAATATTCTTGTACTACTTGTTTAGCTTGTAATTAATAATAATAATGGCTCCGGACAACCGCTTAGTAGCAATGTCAGCACCCTTCAACGGCATAAGGCCACTTATGAACGAGCTCCCCCCATCATAAATGTAACTACTACTGTTATATCCAGTAAGAAGATATTCTCTTTTATGCTTCCCATCATTTGCTTCAGTGCTGAGGTAGATTAAATAGCTGCTTCTGTTACTGGTCTTTATCATTCCTAAACTGCTAACAACATCCTTCTTCCCAGCCCCTGGAAAATGCACTGTCTGCTGTTCCATTA
>NW_027199367.1:22500-32995 GCF_038502225.1 Cherax quadricarinatus | reverse complement strand
CATCCTAACAAAGAAAGTCTTGTTTATCATCCTAACAAAGCAAGTCTTGTTTATCATCCTAACAAAGCAAGCCTTGTTTATCATCCTAACAAAGCAAGTCTTGTTTATCATCCTAACAAAGCAAGTCTTGTTTATCATCCTAACAAAGCAAGTCTTGTTTGTCTTCCTAACAAAGAGAGTCTTGTTTATCATCCTAACAAAGCAAGTCTTGTTTATCATCTTAACAAAGCAAGCCTTGTTTATCATCCTAACAAAGCAAGTCTTGTTTATCATCCTAACAAAGCAAGTCTTGTTTATCATCCTAACATTGTCAGTATGTATTGTCAGTATGTACACTGTCAGTATGTACACTGTCAGTATGTACACTGTCAGCATGTACACTGTCAGTATGTACACTGTCAGTATGTACACTGTCAGTATGTACACTGTCAGCATGTACACTGTCAGTATGTACACTGTCAACATGTACACTGTCAGTATATACACTGTCAGTATGTACACTGTCAGTATGTACACTGTCAGTATGTACACTGTCAGCATGTACTGTCAGTATGTACACTGTCAGTATGTACACTGTCAGTATGTACACTGTCAGTATGTACACTGTCAGTATATACACTGTCAGTATGTACTGTCAGCATGTACACTGTCAGTATGCACACTGTCAGTATGTACACTGTCAGTATGTACTGTCAGTATGTTCACTGTCAGTATGTACACTGTCAGTATGTACACTGTCAGTATGTACACTGTCAGTATGTACACTGTCAGTATGTACACTGTCAGTATGTACACTGTCAGTATGTACACTGTCAGTATGTACACTGTCAGCATGTACACTGTCAGTATGTACACTGTCAGCATGTACTGTCAATATGTACACTGTCAGTATGTACACTGTCAGTATGTACACTGTCAGTATGTACACTGTCAGTATATACACTGTCAGTATGTACACTGTCAGTATATACACTGTCAGTATGTACTGTCAGTATGTACACTGTCAGTATGTACACTTTCAGTATGTACACTGTCAGTATGTTCACTCTCAGTATGTACTGTCAGTATGTACACTGTCAGTATGTACACTGTCAGTATGTACACTGTCAGTATGTACACTGTCAGCATGTACACTGTCACTATGTACACTGTCAGTATGTACACTGTCAGTATATACACTGTCAGTATGTACTGTCAGTATGTACACTGTCAGTATGCACACTGTCAGTATGTACACTGTCAGTATGTACTGTCAGTATGTACACTGTCAGTATGTACACTGTCAGTATGTACACTGTCAGTATGTACACTGTCAGTATGCACAATGTCAGTATGTACACTGTCAGTATGTACACTCAGTATGTACACTGTCAGTATGTACACTGTCAGCATGTACATTGTCAGTATGTACACTGTCAGCATGTACTGTCAGTATGTACATTGTCAGTATGTACGCTGTCAGTATGTACACTGTCAGTATGTACACTGTCAGTATGTACTGTCAGTATGTACACTGTCAGTATGTACACTGTCAGTATGTACACTGTCAGCATGTACACTCAGTATGTACTGTCAGTATGTACACTGTCAGTATGTACACTGTCAGTATGTACACTGTCAGTATGTACACTGTCAGTATGTACACTGTCAGCATGTACACTGTCAGTATGTACACTGTCAGTATGTACACTGTCAGTATGTACACTGTCAGCATATGCACTTTGTGCATGTACACTCTCAGTATGCACACTGTCAATATGTACACTGTCAGAATGTACACTGCCAGTATGTACACTGTTAGTATGTACACTGTCAGTATGTACACTGTCAGTATGTACACTGTCAGTATGTACACTGTCAGCATGTGCACTGTCAGTATGTACTGTCAGTATGCACACTGTCAGTATGTACACTGTCAGTATATACACTGTCAGTATGTACTGTCAGTATGTACACTGTAAGTATGTACACTGTCAGTATGTACACTGTCAGTATGTACTGTCAGTATGTACACTGTCAGTATGTACACTGTCAGTATGTACACTATCAGCATGTACACTCTCAGCATGTATACTGTCAGTATGTACACTGTCAGTATGTACACTGTCAGCATGTGCAATGTCAGCCTGTACATTATCAGTATGTACACTCTCAGCATGTACACTGTCAGTATTTACACTGTCAGCATGTACACTGCCAGCAGGTACACTGTCAGTATGTACACTGTCTGCATGTACATTGTCAGTACGTACACTGTCAGTATGTACACTCTCAGCATGTACACTGTCAGCCTGTACATTATCAGTATGTACACTTTCTGCATGTACACTATCAGTATGTACACTGTCAGCGTGTACACTGTCAGTATGTACACTGTCAGCATGTACACTGTCAGTACGTACACTGTCAGTATGTACACTTTCAGTATGTACACTGTCAGCATGTACACTGTCAGCTTGTACATTATTAGTATGTACACTGTCAGTATGTACACTGTCAGCATGTACACTGTCAACATGTACACTGTCATTATGTGCACTGTCAGTGTGTACACTGTCAGTATGTACACTATCAGCATATACACTGTCAGTATGCATACTGTCAGTATGTACACTGTCAGCATGTACACTGTCAGTATACACGCTGAGCATGTACATTATCAGCATGTACACTGTCAGCATGTATACTGTCAGCATGTTCACTGTCAGTATGTACACTATCAACATGTACACTGTCAGTATGTACACTCTCAGCATGTACACTCTCAGTATGTACACTGTCAGCATGTACATTGTCAGCATGTACACTATCAGCATGTGCACTGTCAGTATGTACACTGTCAGTATGTGGTATAAACGTTGGTAATAAATACCGACAAGTTGGTTTAGAAAGACACGTAAGCAAACACTATAACATATTTATTAGAAAACGTTTCGGTCCTGGTTAGAAGTGATCAAGGTCCCAACACTACCAGTATGTACACTGTCAGTATGTACACTGTCAGTATGTACACTGTCAGTACATACACTGTTAGTATGTACACTGTCAGTATGTATACTGTCAGGACAGGAGAGAGAGGAGAGCCCATGGGCTCTCCTCTCTCTCCTGTCCTTGCTAATCTTCACATGGAACACTTCGAGACTGTTCTTCTTCCTACCCTCGATGTGCAACCTTCACTCTGGCTCCGCTATGTGGATGACATCTTTGCTCTGTGGCCTCATGACTCCAGTCTCTTCCAACCTTTTCTTGAAGCTCTTAATAATCTTGCCCCTTCCATTAAGTTTAAAGCTGAATGGGAAGTTAATTCCTTGCTTCCTTTCCTTGATGTCCATGTCCACCGCTCAGATACAGGTTTTTCCTTTTCCGTTTACCGAAAACCTATGCACAGTGGCATGTACATTCACTACTTTTCCTATCATGCTTCCCCTGTCTAGAAAAGTGTTCTTATCTCCCTCTTTCTCCGTGCCCTCCGCATCTGTGATCCTCAGTTCCTTCCAGCAGAAATTTCCACTCTTCATAATTCGTTTTCCCGTCTTGGCTACCCTTCCCATTTCATAGACTCTGCCCTCTCACGTGCTAAACGTAATTTCTTCTCTCCCAAACTCTCTACTCCTGGGAACTCTTCTATCCTCTGCCTTCCCTACATTTCCGGTCTTTCTAATCTCAACAATTCTCTCCGTCCCTTAGACATCAAGCTTACCTTCCGCCAGACTAACACTCTTCGCACTAATCTCGTTCATACCTCTCCTCCCTCTACAGATGTTCCTGGTGTCTACTCTATTTCTTGCTCCTCCTGTCCTCTTCAATACTTCGGAGAAACTGGTCGATCTCTTTCTGACAGACTTAGGGAGCACAAAAATAGTGTTAGGCTTGCCGACACTAACAATGCTCTTTTCTGTCACGTCAGAGATCATAGCCATCCTATTGACTGGTCTTCTGCTAAAACTGTCTTCCCTACTTCCAACTCGAACAGTCGCCGTCTAGTTGAATCCTCTCTAATACACAACTTTCCTTGTATGAATCTTAGCCCTGGCTTCGTCTCTGTAGATGCCTTCCTCTCCCACTACATTGTAAAATGCTCCAAACTTCAGAACACCCGTGACTTAACCTGACTCCTCATTTTTTCTTTTTCTTTTTCTTCTTCTCCCTCTTCCCCTTTCCTCTTTCCTTTTTCTCCTCTGGGTTGTCTTTCTCTCTTCTGTCTCGTGTTTCTGTTCCTTCTTCATTTATTTCACCACTTCCCCTTTCACGCACCTCTGTGCGCTTGCTCTCCCTCTGTGGGCACCTAGCTCCCTTGCAGTGCTCCCCTTCCTTTGTATTTGACTGGCTCGTCCTCCTTATTCCCCACTTCTACCACTACCACTACTACTACTACTGATGAAATTAAGACACATGTACAGCGTCTGGGTGTCTTTGTTGTGGACGTTTCGCCATCCAGTGGCTGGCTGGATGGCGAAACGTCTACGATGGGGGTGCCCGGGTGTTGCGCATGTGTCTTAATTTCATCTTGTCGGTATTATATACCATTCTTGTACTACTACTACTACTACCACCACCTCTTCCTGCCTATATATAGCCGTCCTGCTCCACTTCTGGTTAGTGTGACTTTGTAAATGGTCCAAGTCGGACCGAAACGTCGTCGTAAGCTTCTCTCTTTTATGTGCGGGTTATTTGTGATCACTTTCCCCAAGCTCATCATTAACCTCAAGATTATTAATTAATGAATCTTTGTTGGCAAGAACCAAGTCAAGCAGGCTGTTTCCTCTAGTTGGTTCTGTCACAAACTGTTTTAAAAAGAAACCCTGAACTGTGTCAAGAAAGTCACTAGACTCAAGATTTCCTGTCAAATTGTTCCAATCAATTTGTCTAAAGTTAAAATCACCCATTAACACAACATTTTCATATCTAGACGCCTCTTGAATTTCGCCCCATAGCACCTTACTGCACTCTCTATCAAGGTTTGGGGACCTATATATCACACCCAAAATTAATTTTTCATGTCCCTCGAGAAACTGTAGCCAAACAGATTTTGTGTCCGATGTTTCTATTCTTATTTCATGTCTAACACAACAAGTTAAATTATCTCTGACATACATCGCCACTCCACCACCCTTCCTGTTGATCCTATCAGTGTGGAATAGTTTATAACCCTTTATGCTGCATTCAGAAGGCAATTCTCTATCTTTCAAGTTGAATCAGGTCTCTGTTATAGCAATAATATCTATATTACCTGCACTTGCAAGTAATCTTAGCTCATCTATCTTATTTCTTAGACTCCTTCTATTTGTATAGTAAACCTTAAGGGAGCTAGTCACTCGTTGCCCTCTACTATCTCTCTTTGTTTGTTGATCAGTTGCTTTGTCTTTATTAGGAACTTCATTTTGAATATTGTCTTTTAAACATATCCCTGCGGTATCTTGGTAATATCTGCTGTTTCCACCAATAATACTGCAGCCTGATTGTTTCCCACAAACACTCATACCTCTATAATCTATCAGTTTAAAGTCCTAGACAAGTCATCAATTACCTCCTCAATCGAACTGGCTAATGCAACCACTCCAACCCCAGAGAGATGAACCCCATCCCTTACATACATATCATGTTTGCCATAGAATTTGTCCCAGTTATCAACGAATGAGATTGCAAGTTCCTTGCAGTACCTGTCTAGCCAGCAATTTATACTAATTGCCCTAGACGTCCATTCACTGCCCACTCCCCTTTTAGGCAAGATGCTACATATGACTGGGATCCCTCTTTTAGACCTGACAACTTCTATGGCTGACCTGTACTTATCCAGCAGCTCCTCTCTCCTGCCCTTCCCAATGTCATTACCCTCAGCACTAAGACAGATAATGGACTTGTACCCATTACCTGACATAATATTATCCAACCTGCTGACTATGTCACCAACACCAGCTCCTGGGAGGCACACTCTCTGTCTGACTTTCATTATTATTATTATTATTATTATTATTATTATTATTATTATTATTATTATTATTATTATTATTATTATTATTATTATTATTATTATTATTATTATTATTATTTTAAACCCGCATGGGTGATACATCATTATCATAGGAATGAGCTTATTATTATTATAATTAAACTAAGCGCTAATCCCACAAGAGGAACGAGCTTAGATAAGCAGGTGTGAGAGAGTATTTCATCACCTGCCTGGAGATGACGCTTAATTAGGTCAAGTGTTGCGTCGTCAGGTATGTGACGTGGCTACAAGTGTCCACTAACTGATACTGTAAACACATTTACTGAGTCATTAAACCTTAATGAAGATATTAATGACCTTGTTTGCTGTAGTGGTCAGAGATACACGACAGCAGTTAGTTATTACTTTTTAAAATATTAAAACGTAACATCTGTTACAGCTGTCATTACTGCCTAAAATACTGCAACGTGACATCTGTTACAGCTATCAGTACTGCCTACAATACTACAACGTAACATCCGTTACAGCTGTCATTACTGCCTATAATACTACAACGTGACATCTATTACAGCTGTCATTACTGCCTATAATACTACAACGTGACATCTATTACAGCTGTCATTACTGCCTATAATACTACAACGTGACATCTATTACAGCTGTCATTACTGCCTATAATACTACAACGTGACATCTATTACAGCTGTCATTACTGCCTATAATACTACAACGTGACATCTATTACAGCTGTCATTACTGCCTATAATACTACAACGTGACATCTATTACAGCTGTCATTACTGCCTATAATACTACAACGTGACATCTATTACAGCTATCATTACTGCCTATAATACTACAACGTGACATCTATTACAGCTATCATTACTGCCTATAATACTACAACGTGACATCTATTACAGCTATCATTACTGCCTATAATACTACAACGTGACATCTATTACAGCTATCATTACTGCCTATAATACTACAACGTGACATCTATTACAGCTGTCATTACTGCCTATAATACTACAACGTGACATCTATTACAGCTGTCATTACTGCCTATATTACTACAACGTGACATCTATTACAGCTGTCATTACTGCCTATAATACTACAACGTGACATCTATTACAGCTGTCATTACTGCCTATAATACTACAACGTGACATCTATTACAGCTATCATTACTGCCTATAATACTACAACGTGACATCTATTACAGCTATCATTACTGCCTATAATACTACAACGTGACATCTATTACAGCTGTCATTACTGCCTATAATACTACAACGTGACATCTATTACAGCTATCATTACTGCCTATAATACTACAACGTGACATCTATTACAGCTGTCATTACTGCCTATAATACTACAACGTGACATCTATTACAGCTATCATTACTGCCTATATTACTACAACGTGACATCTATTACAGCTATCATTACTGCCTATAATACTACAACGTGACATCTATTACAGCTGTCATTACTGCCTATAATACTACAACGTGACATCTATTACAGCTATCATTACTGCCTATAATACTACAACGTGACATCTATTACAGCTATCATTACTGCCTATAATACTACAACGTGACATCTATTACAGCTATCATTACTGCCTATAATACTACAACGTGACATCTATTACAGCTATCATTACTGCCTATAATACTACAACGTGACATCTATTACAGCTGTCATTACTGCCTATAATACTACAACGTGACATCTATTACAGCTATCATTACTGCCTATAATACTACAACGTGACATCTATTACAGCTGTCATTACTGCCTATAATACTACAACGTGACATCTATTACAGCTATCATTACTGCCTATAATACTACAACGTGACATCTATTACAGCTGTCATTACTGCCTATAATACTACAACGTGACATCTATTACAGCTATCATTACTGCCTATAATACTACAACGTGACATCTATTACAGCTATCATTACTGCCTATAATACTACAACGTGACATCTATTACAGCTGTCATTACTGCCTATAATACTACAACGTGACATCTATTACAGCTGTCATTACTGCCTATAATACTACAACGTGACATCTATTACAGCTATCATTACTGCCTATAATACTACAACGTGACATCTATTACAGCTATCATTACTGCCTATAATACTACAACGTGACATCTATTACAGCTGTCATTACTGCCTATAATACTACAACGTGACATCTATTACAGCTATCATTACTGCCTATAATACTACAACGTGACATCTATTACAGCTATCATTACTGCCTATAATACTACAACGTGACATCTATTACAGCTGTCATTACTGCCTATAATACTACAACGTGACATCTATTACAGCTGTCATTACTGCCTATAATACTACAACGTGACATCTATTACAGCTGTCATTACTGCCTATAATACTACAACGTGACATCTATTACAGCTGTCATTACTGCCTATAATACTACAACGTGACATCTATTACAGCTATCATTACTGCCTATAATACTACAACGTGACATCTATTACAGCTGTCATTACTGCCTATAATACTACAACGTGACATCTATTACAGCTGTCATTACTGCCTATAATACTACAACGTGACATCTATTACAGCTGTCATTACTGCCTATATTACTACAACGTGACATCTATTACAGCTGTCATTACTGCCTATAATACTACAACGTGACATCTATTACAGCTGTCATTACTGCCTATAATACTACAACGTGACATCTATTACAGCTGTCATTACTGCCTAAACATGTAATGAGTTTTCATCGATAAATAACTCTGTATTTCATCTCCTTATAGATATATTCTGATTATTGTATTTCCTTCTCGCACTGCTTATACACTGAGAGATGTATATCTCAGTGTATATACACTGATAGTTGTATATCACTGTATGTGTACATGAATGGTATATAGTACCGACGAGACGAAGAAACAGACGCATCTGGGTGTCTTTATTTGAGACGTTTCACCATCTAGTGGCTTTATCAATACAAAGTCATGGAGTCTGTTACAAAGAACATCTCCACAACCTTCTTGCTCCTGGCTCATTCCTCGGGGATGACCTACTGCCACTGGGGAATCCTACCTTCCAGGGACAGTGTCTTCCTCTGTTGCGCCTCCCTCATCTGACGCCAGCATATAAGCGCCAGTCTTACTGCCTGGGCGACTAACACCTGCGTCAGGAAACACTTGTTCTGTTTCCTGACACACTTTACCTAACCTAACCTGCTTATACTTCCGAGTCTTCATGACTACGGTGATCTTCACTAACTCCAAGACTGAGGGACTCATTACCTGCTCTTATGTATATAGTTCTATTTTCTTCACATTATGGCCTAGTATTGTATTGAAAAAGTCACTAGATGGTGCCACGTCTAAAATAAAGACACCCAGATGTTGAACATATGCCTAATTCTTCATAACTGTATATAGGCTGTATGTACATTTACATGTATCTCAGTATGTACACTGGTATGTATCTCTGTATGCACACTGTTATGTATATCTGTATGTACACTGATATGTATCTCTGTAGGTATACTAATATGTTTCTCTGTATGTACACTGATGTGTATCTCAGTATGTACAGGGATGTGTATCTCTCAGTATGTACAGGGATGTGTATCTCTCAGTATGTACAGCGATGTGTAACTCCCAGTATGTACAGGGATGTGTATCTCAGTATGTACAGGGATGTGTATCTCTCAGTATGTACAGGGATGTGTATCTCAGTATGTACAGGGATGTGTATCTCTCAGTATGTACAGGGATGTGTATCTCTCAGTATGTACAGCGATGTGTATCTCAGTATGTACAGGGATGTGTATCTCTCAGTATGTACAGGGATGTGTATCTCAGTATGTACAGGGATGTGTATCTCTCAGTATGTACAGGGATGTGTATCTCTCAGTATGTACAGCGATGTGTATCTCAGTATGTACAGGGATGTGTATCTCTCAGTATGTACAGGGATGTGTATCTCAGTATGTACAGGGATGTGTATCTCTCAGTATGTACAGCGATGTGTATCTCTCAGTATGTACAGGGATGTGTATCTCTCAGTATGTACAGGGATGTGTATCTCTCAGTATGTACAGGGATGTGTATCTCTCAGTATGTACAGCGATGTGTATCTCAGTATGTACAGGGATGTGTATCTCTCAGTATGTACAGGGATGTGTATCTCTCAGTATGTACAGCGATGTGTATCTCTCAGTATGTACAGGGATGTGTATCTCTCAGTATGTACAGGGATGTGTATCTCTCAGTATGTACAGGGATGTGTATCTCTCAGTATGTACAGGGATGTGTATCTCTCAGTATGTACAGGGATGTGTATCTCTCAGTATGTACAGCGATGTGTATCTCAGTATGTACAGGGATGTGTATCTCTCAGTATGTACAGGGATGTGTATCTCTCAGTATGTACAGCGATGTGTATCTCTCAGTATGTACAGGGATGTGTATCTCTCAGTATGTACAGCGATGTGTATCTCAGTAT
>NW_027199367.1:0-15000 GCF_038502225.1 Cherax quadricarinatus | reverse complement strand
TGCTGTCTCCTCTCTCCAACTCATCAAAATTCCATCGATTTTTGATCAGCAGTGCCACTCCTCCACCCCCCCTGTATCCTCTGTCTTTCTTCAGGATCTGGTATCCCGTTGGAAAGATGGCATCTGTTATCATACCTGTAAGCTTGGTTTCTGTGAGAGCTATGATGTCCGGTGATGTCTCTTTGACTCTTTCGTGCCACTCCTCCCACTTATTTGTTATTCCATCAGTGTTTGTGTACCATACCTTCAGTTTCCCTTCCAACACTGTGGTTTGTGGGGCCTGTGAGGGTGGGAGACCTGGCAGCATACTGTGGGATTATATAGCTGGGTGTTGGGTGGAATCTGTGGGTATGGGTTGTAGTGTGTGTTGGGATGGTGTGATAGGTTGTGGGGTTCTGAGGATAGTTGTGTGTGCTTGCCCTTGCTGCTCTGTTCTGCTCTGACTGACCTCTGCTGGTTCCTATAATGTGACAGTACCCTATAATGTGACAGTACCCTATAATGTGACAGTACGATAAACTGATATTACCGAAATTGAATAATAATAAGTATTACTCTGCCTGAGCTGCCAGACGTGCTACTATTACTCTGACTGAGCTGCCAGACATGCTAGTATTACTCTGCCTGAGCTGCCAGACATGCTAGTACTACTCTGACTGAGCTGCCAGACATGCTAGTACTACTCTGCCTGAGCTGCCAGACGTGCTAGTATTACTCTGCCTGAGCTGCCAGACGTGCTAGTATTACTCTGCCTGAGCTGCCAGACGTGCTAGTACTACTCTGCCTGAGCTGCCAGACGTGCTAGTATTACTCTGCCTGAGCTGCCAGACGTGCTAGTATTACTCTGCCTGAGCTGCCAGACGTGCTAGTATTACTCTGACTGAGCTGCCAGACGTGCTAGTATTACTCTGACTGAGCTGCCAGACATGCTAGTACTACTCTGCCTGAGCTGCCAGACGTGCTAGTATTACTCTGCCTGAGCTGCCAGACGTGCTAGTATTACTCTGACTGAGCTGCCAGACATGCTAGTACTACTCTGCCTGAGCTGCCAGACGTGCTAGTATTACTCTGCCTGAGCTGCCAGACGTGCTAGTATTACTCTGACTGAGTTGCCAGACGTGCTATTATTACTCTGCCTAAGCTGCCAGACGTGCTAGTATTACTCAGCCTGAGATGGCAGACGTGCTAGTATTACTCTGCCTGAGCTGCCAGACGTGCTAGTATTACTCTGCCTGAGCTGCCAGACGTGCTAGTATTACTCTGACTGAGCTGCCAGACATGCTAGTACTACTCTGCCTGAGCTGCCAGACGTGCTAGTATTACTCTGCCTGAGCTGCCAGACGTGCTAGTATTACTCTGACTGAGTTGCCAGACGTGCTATTATTACTCTGCCTAAGCTGCCAGACGTGCTAGTATTACTCAGCCTGAGATGGCAGACGTGCTAGTATTACTCTGCCTGAGCTGCCAGACGTGCTAGTATTACTCTGCCTGAGCTGCCAGACGTGCTAGTATTACTCAGCTTGAGATGGCAGACGTGCTAGTATTACTCTGCCTGAGCTGCCAGACGTGCTAGTAATACTCTGCCTGAGCTGCCAGACGTGCTAGTATTACTCTGCCTGAGCTGCCAGACGTGCTAGTATTACTCTGCCTGAGCTGCCAGACGTGCTAGTATTACTCTGCCTGAGCTGCCAGACGTGCTAGTATTACTCTGCCTGAGCTGCCAGACGTGCTAGTATTACTCTGCCTGAGCTGCCAGACGTGCTAGTATTACTCTGCCTGAGCTGCCAGACGTGCTGGTGGTCTTATTTGTAATTAATATTTTATATAATGTGAACAACATTGTATTCTTTACAGAGAAATAAATATTAAAATTTCAAACACTGTTTCTCCTTCCCCTCCATCATAACCCTCTCCCCTCCATCATAACCCCCTCCCCTCCATCATAACCCTCTCCCCTCCATCATAACCCTCTCTCCTCCATCATAACCCTCTCCCCTCCATCATAACCCTCTCCCCTCCATCATAACCCTCTCCCCTCCATCATAACCCTCTCCCCTCCATCATAACCCTCTCCCCTCCATCATAACCCTCTCCCCTCCATGATAACCCTCTCCCCTCCATCATAACCCTCTCCCCTCCATGATAACCCTCTCCCCTCCATCATAACCCTCTCCCCTCCATGATAACCCTCTCCCCTCCATCATAACCCTCTCAACTCCATCATAACCCTCTCCCCTCCATGATAACCCTCTCCCCTCCATCATAACCCTCTCCCCTCCATGATAACCCTCTCCCCTCCATCATAACCCTCTCCCCTCCATCATAACCCTCTCCCCTCCATGATAACCCTCTCCGCTCCATCATAACCCTCTCCCCTCCATCATAACCCTCTCCCCTCCATGATAACCCTCTCCCCTCCATGATAACCCTCTCCCCTCCATCATAACCCTCTCCCCTCCATGATAACCCTCTCCCCTCCATCATATCCCTCTCCCCTCCATGATAACCCTCTCCCCTCCATCATAACCCTCTCCCCTCCATCATAACCCTCTCCCCTCCATGATAACCCTCTCCCCTCCATGATAACCCTCTCCCCTCCATCATAACCCTCTCCCCTCCATGATAACCCTCTCCCCTCCATCATAACCCTCTCCCCTCCATGATAACCCTCTCCCCTCCATCATAACCCTCTCCCCTCCATGATAACCCTCTACCCTCCATCATAACCCTCTCCCCTCCATCATAACCCTCTCCCCTCCATCATAACCCTCTCCCCTCCATGATAACCCTCTCCCCTCCATGATAACCCTCTCCCCTCCATCATAACCCTCTCCCCTCCATCATAACCCTCTCCCCTCCATGATAACCCTCTCCCCTCCATGATAACCCTCTCCCCTCCATGATAACCCTCTCCCCTCCATCATAACCCTCTCCCCTCCATGATAACCCTCTCCCCTCCATCATAACCCTCTCCCCTCCATGATGACCCTCTCCCCTCCATCATAACCCTCTCCCCTCCATGATAACCCTCTCCCCTCCATCATAACCCTCTCCCCTCCATGATAACCCTCTCCCCTCCATTATAACCCTCTCCCCTCCATCATAACCCTCTCCCCTCCATCATAAATCTCTCCCCTCCATCATAACCCTCTCCCCTCCATGATGACCCTCTCCCCTCCATCATAACCCTCTCCCGTCCATCATAACCCTCTCCCCTCCATGATAACCCTCTCCCCTCCATCATAACCCTCTCCCATCCATGATAACCCTCTCCCCTCCATCATAACCCTCTCCCCTCCATGATAACCCTCTCACCTCCATCATAACCCTCTCCCCTCCATCATAACCCTCTCCCCTCCATCATAACCCTCTACCCTCCATCATAACCCTCTCCCCTCCATCATAACCCTCTCCCCTCCATCATAACCCTCTCCCCTCCATCATAACCCTCTCCACTCCATGATAACCCTCTCCCATCCATGATAACACTCTCCCCTCCATGATAACCCTCTCCCCTCCAACATAACCCTCTCCCCTCCATCATAACCCTCTCCCCTCCATGATAACCCTCTCCCCTCCATGATAACCCTCTCCCCTCCATGATAACCCTCTCCCCTCCATGATAACCCTCTCCCCTCCAAGATAACCCTCTCCCCTCCATGATAACCCTCTCCCCTCCATGATAACCCTCTCCCCTCCATGATAACCCTCTCCCCTCAATGATAACCCTCTCCCCTCCAAGATAACCCTCTACCCTCCATCATAACCCTCTCCCCTCCATGATAACCCTCTCCCCTCCATCATAACCCTCTCCCCTCCATCATAACCCTCTCCCCTCCATCATAACCCTCTCCCCTCCATCATAACCCTCTCCCCTCCATGATAACCCTCTCCACTCCATGATAACCCTCTCCCCTCCATGATAACCCTCTCCCCTCCATGATAACCCTCTCCCCTCCATGATAACCCTCTCCCCTCCATCATAACCCTCTCCCCTCCATCATAACCCTCTCCCCTCCATCATAAATCTCTCCCCTCCATCATAACCCTCTCCCCTCCATGATGACCCTCTCCCCTCCATCATAACCCTCTCCCGTCCATCATAACCCTCTCCCCTCCATGATAACCCTCTCCCCTCCATCATAACCCTCTCCCTTCCATGATAACCCTCTCCCCTCCATCATAACCCTCTCCCCTCCATGATAACCCTCTCACCTCCATCATAACCCTCTCCCCTCCATCATAACCCTCTCCCCTCCATCATAACCCTCTACCCTCCATCATAACCCTCTCCCCTCCATCATAACCCTCTCCCCTCCATCATAACCCTCTCCCCTCCATCATAACCCTCTCAACCTCCATGATAACCCTCTCCCCTCCATGATAACACTCTCCCCTCCATGATAACCCTCTCCCCTCCATGATAACCCTCTCCCCTCCATGATAACCCTCTCCCCTCCATGATAACCCTCTCCCCTCCATGATAACCCTCTCCTTTCCATTATAACCCTCTCCCCTCCATGATGACCCTCTCCCCTCCATGATAACTCTTTCCCCTCCATGATAACCCTCTCCCCTGCATGATAACACTCTACCCTTCATGGTAACCCTCTCCCCTCCATGATAACCCTCTCCCCTCCATGATAACCCTCTCCCTCCATGATAACCCTCTCCCCTCCATGATAACCCTCTCCCCTCCATGATAACCCTCTCCCCTCCATGATAACCCTCTCCCCTCCATCATAACCCTCTCCCCTCCATGATAACCCTCTCCCCTCCATGATAACCCTCTCCCCTCCATGATAACCCTCTCCCCTCCATGATAACCCTCTCCCCTCCATGATAACCCTCTCCCCTCCATGATAACCCTCTCCCCTCCATGATAACCCTCTCCCCTCCATGATAACCCTCTCCCCTCCATGATAACCCTCTCCCCTCCATGATAACCCTCTCCCCTCCATGATAACCCTCTCCCCTCCATGATAACCCTCTCCCCTCCATGATAACCCTCTCCTCTCCATGATAACCCTCTCCCCTCCATGATAACCCTCTCCCCTCCATGATAACCCTCTCCCCTCCATGATAACCCTCTCCCCTCCATGATAACCCTCTCCCCTCCATGATAACCCTCTCCCCTCCATGATAACCCTCTCCCCTCCATCATAACCCTCTCCCCTCCATCATAACCCTCTCCCCTCCATGATAACCCTCTCCCCTCCATGATAACCCTCTCCCCTCCATGATAACCCTCTCCCTTCCATGATAACCCTCTCCCCATGATAATACTCTCCCCTCCATGATAACCCTCTCCCCTCCATGATAACCCTCTCCCCTCCATGATAACCCTCTCCCCTCCATGATAACACTCTCCCCTCCATGATAACCCTCTCCCCTCCATGATAACCCTCTCCCCTCCATGATAACCCTCTCCCCTCCATGATAACCCTCTCCCCTCCATGATAACCCTCTCCCCTCCATGATAACCCTCTCCCCTCCAAGATAACCCTCTCCCGTCCATGATAACCCTCTCCCCTCCATCATAACCCTCTCCCCTCCATGATAACCTTCTCCCCTCCATGATAACCCTCTCCATGATAACACTCTCCCCTCCATGCTAACCCTCTCCCTCCATGATAACCCTCTCCCCTCCATGATAACCCTCTCCCCTCCATGATAACCCTCTCCCCTCCATGATAACCCTCTCCCCTCCATGATAACCCTCTCCCCTCCATGATAACCCTCTCCCCTCCATGATAACCCTCTCCCCTCCATGATAACCCTCTCCCCTCCATGATAACCCTCTCCTCTCCATGATAACACTCTCCCCTCCATGATAACCCTCTCCCCTCCATGATAACCCTCTCCTCTCAATGATAACCCTCTCCCCTCCATGATAACCCTCTCCCCTCCATGATAACCCTCTCCCCTCCATGATAACCCTCTCCCCTCCATGATAACCCTCTCCCCTCCATGATAACCCTCTCCCCTCCATGATAACCCTCTCCCCTCCATGATAACACTCTCCCCTCCACGATAACCCTCTCCTCTCCATGATAACCCTCTCCCCTCCATGATAACCCTCTCCCCTCCATGATAACCCTCTCCCCTCCATGACAACCCTCTCCCCTCCATGATAACCCTCTCCCCTCCATGATAACCCTCTCCCCTCCATGATAACCCTCTCCTCTCCATGAAAACCCTCTCCCCTCCATGATAACCCTCTCCCCTCCATGATAACCCTCTCTCTTCCATGATAACCCTCTCCCCTCCATGATAACCCTCTCCCCTCCATGATAACCCTCTCCTCTCCATTATAACCCTCTCCTCTCCATGATAACCCTCTCCCCTCCATGATATCCCCCTCTCCCTCTCCCCTCTATGATAACACTCTCACCTCCATGATATCCCTCTCCCCTCCATGATAACCCTCTCCCCTCCATGATAACCCTCTCCCCTCCATGATAACCCTCTCCCCTCCATGATAACCCTCTCCCCTCCATGATAACCCTCTCCCCTCCATGATAACCCTCTCCCCTCCATGATAACCCTCTCCCCTCCTTGATACCCCTCTCTGATAACCTTCTCATGATAACCCTCTCCCCTCCATGATAACCCTCTCCCCTCCATGATAACCCTCTCCCCTCCATGATAACCCTCTCCCCTCCATGATAACCCTCTCCCCTCCATGATAACCCTCTCCCCTCCATGATAACCCTCTCCCCTCCATGATAACCCTCTCCCCTCCATGATAACCCTCTCCATGATAACTCCCCTTCCATGATAACCCTCTCTTCCTCCATGATAACCCTCTCCCCTCCATGATAACCCTCTCCCCTCCATGATAACCCTCTCCCTCTCCATGATAACCCTCTCCCCTCTCCCTCTCCCCTCCATGATAACCCTCTCCCCTCCATGATAACCCTCTCCCCTCCATTATAACCCTCTCCTCTCCATGATAACCCTCTCCCCTCCATGATAACCCTCTCCTCTCCATGATAACACATTCCCCTCCATGATAACGCTCTCCCCTCCATGATAACCCTCTCCTCTCCATGATAACCCTCTCCCCTCCATGATAACCCTCTCCCCTCCATGATAACCCTCTCCTCTCCATGATAACACTCTCCCCTCCATGATAACCCTCTCCCATCCACGATAACCCTTTCCCCTGTACGATAACCCCCTCCGTTCCATCATCTCTTCCTACCCTCCAAGATAACCCCCTCCCTTCCACTACCTCCCCCTCCCCTCCACGATAACCCCCTCCCCTCCCCCACCTCCCCAACACTTCACGAGAGGTTGAAGAATTGAACCACAACAAACAGCTTGTTAAACAACATAATATAAAGCTTGGCACTGAGTGCCACCACTCACTGCACCATGGGCACTGAGTGCCATCACTCACTGAACCATGGGCACTGAGTGCCACCACTCACTGCAACATGGGCACTGAATGCCACCACTCACTGCACCATGGGCACTGAGTGCCACCACTCACTGCAACATGGGCACTGAGTGCCACCACTCACTGCACCATGGGCACTGAGTGCCACCACTCAGTGCACCATGGGCATTGAGTGCAACCACTCACTGCACCATGGGCACTGAGTGCCACCACTCACTGCACAATGGGCACTGAGTGCCATCACTCACTGAACCATGGGCACTGAGTGCCATCACTCACTGAACCATGGGCACTGAGTGCCACCACTCACTGCACCATGGGCACTGAGTGCCACCACTCACTGCACCATGGGCACTGAGTGCCACCACTCACTGCACAATTTGCACTGAGTGCCATCACTCACTGAACCATGGGCACTGAGTGCCACCACTCACTGCACAATGGGCACTGAGTGCCACCACTCACTGCACCATGGGCACTGAGTGCCACCTCTCACTGCACCAGGGGCACTGAGTGCCACCACTCACTGCACCATTTGCACTGAGTGCCATCACTCACTGAACCATGGGCACTGAGTGCCATCACTCACTGAACCATGGGCACTGAGTACCACCACTCACTGCACCATGGGCACTGAGTGCCACCACTCACTGCACCATGGGCACTGAGTGCCACCACTCACTGCACCATGGGCACTGAGTGCTACCACTCACTGCACCATGGGCACTGAGTGCCACCACTCACTGCACCATGGGCACTGAGTGCCAAAACTGACTGCACCATGGGCACTGAGTGCCACCACTCACTGCACCATGGGCACTGAGTGCCACCACTCACTGCACCATGGGCACTGAGTGCTACCACTCACTGCACCATGGGCACTGAGTGCCACCACTCACTGCACCATGGGCACTGAGTGCTACCACTCACTGCACCATGGGCACTGAGTGCCACCACTCACTGCACCATGGACACTGAGTGCTACCACTCACTGCACCATGGGCACTGAGTGCCACCACTCACTGCACCATGGGCACTGAGTGCTAACACTCACTGCACCATGGGCACTGAGTGCCACCACTCACTGCAACATGGGCACTGAGTGCCACCACTCACTGCAACATGGGCACTGAGTGCCACCACTCACTGCACCATGGGCACTGAGTGCCACCACTCACTGCACCATGGGCAGTGAGTGCCACCACTCACTGCACCATGGGCACTGAGTGCTACCACTCACTGCACCATGGGCACTGAGTGCCACCACTCACTGCACCATGGGCACTGAGTGCCAAAACTCACTGCACCATGGGCACTGAGTGCCAAAACTCACTGCACCATGGGCACTGAGTGCCACCACTCACGGTACCATGGACACTGAGTGCCACCACTCACTGCACCATAGGCACTGAGTGCCACCACTCACTGCACCACGGGCACTGAGTGCCACCACTCACTGCACTATGGGCATTGAGTGCCACCACTCACTGCACCATGGGCACTGAGTGCCACCACTCACTGCACCATGGGCACTGAGTGCTACCACTCACTGCACCATGGGCATTGAGTGCAACCACTCACTGCACCATGGGCACTGAGTGCGACCACTCACTGCACCATGAGCACTCAGTGCCACCACTCACTGCACTATGGGCACTGAGTGCCACCACTCACTGCACCATGGGCACTGAGTGCCACCACTCACTGCACTATGGGCATTAAGTGCCCATAGTGCAGTGAGTGGTGGACTGGGAGCTGTTGTATATTTTACTGTCTTACAACAAGGTGTACTGGGAAGATTCAGTACTGTCATACAACATGGTGTACTGGGAAGGTTCAGTACTGTCTTACAACATGGTGTACTGGGAAGGTTCAGTATTGTCTTACATCATGGTGTACTGAGAAGGTTCAGTACTGTCTTACAACATGGTGTACTGAGAAGGTTCAGTACTGTCTTACATCATGGTGTACTGAGAAGGTTCAGTACTGTCTTACAACATGGTGTACTGAGAAGGTTCAGTACTGTCTTGCAACATGGTGTACTGAGAAGGTTCAGTACTGTCTTACATCATGGTGTACTGGGAAGGTACAGTACTGTCTTACAACATGGTGTACTGAGAAGGTTCAGTACTGTCTTACAACATGGTGTACTGAGAAGGTTCAGTACTGTCTTACATCATGGTGTACTGGGAAGGATCAGTACTGTCTTAAAACATGGTGTACTGGGAAGGTTCAGTACTGTCTTACATCATGGTGTACTGAGAAGGTTCAGTACTGTCTTACAACATGGTGTACTGGGAAGGTTCAGTACTGTCTTACAACATGGTGTACTGGGAAGGTTCAGTATTGTCTTACATCATGGTGTACTGGGAAGGTTCAGTACTGTCTTACAACATGGTGTACTGGGAAGGTTCAGTACTGTCTTACATCATGGTGTACTGGGAAGGTTCAGTACTGTCTTACATCATGGTGTACTGGGAAGGTTCAGTACTGTCTTACAACATGGTGTACTGGGAAGGTTCAATACTGTCATACAACATGGTGTACTGGGAAGGTTCAGTACTGTCTTACAAAATGGTGTACTGGGAAGGTTCAGTACTGTCTTACAACATGGTGTACTGGGAAGGTTCAATACTGTCTTACATCATGGTGTACTGGGAAGGTTCAGAACTGTCTTACATCATGGTGTACTGGGAAGGTTCAGTATTGTCTTACATCATGGTGTACTGAGAAGGTTCAGTACTGTCTTACAACATGGTGTACTGAGAAGGTTCAGTACTGTCTTACATCATGGTGTACTGAGAAGGTTCAGTACTGTCTTACAACATGGTGTACTGAGAAGGTTCAGTACTGTCTTGCAACATGGTGTACTGAGAAGGTTCAGTACTGTCTTACATCATGGTGTACTGGGAAGGTTCAGTACTGTCTTACAACATGGTGTACTGAGAAGGTTCAGAACTGTCTTACAACATGGTGTACTGAGAAGGTTCAGTACTGTCTTACAACATGGTGTACTGAGAAGGTTCACTACTGTCTTACAACATGGTGTACTGAGAAGGTTCAGTACTGTCTTACATCATGGTGTACTGGGAAGGTTCAGTACTGTCTTACAACATGGTGTACTGAGAAGGTTCAGTACTGTCTTACAACATGGTGTACTGAGAAGGTTCAGTACTGTCTTACATCATGGTGTACTGGGAAGGTTCAGTACTGTCTTACAACATGGTGTACTGGGAAGGTTCAGTACTGTCTTACATCATGGTGTACTGGGAAGGTTCAGTACTGTCTTACAACATGGTGTACTGGGAAGGTTCAGTACTGTCTTACAACATGGTGTACTGGGAAGGTTCAGTATTGTCTTACATCATGGTGTACTGGGAAGGTTCAGTACTGTCTTACAACATGGTGTACTGGGAAGCTTCAGTACTGTCTTACATCATGGTGTACTGGGAAGGTTCAGTACTGTCTTACAACATGGTGTACTGGGAAGGTTCAGTACTGTCTTACAACATGGTGTACTGGGAAGATTCAGTACTGTCATACAACATGGTGTACTGGGAAGGTTCAGTACTGTCTTACAACATGGTGTACTGGGAAGATTCAGTACTGTCATACAACATGGTGTACTGGGAAGGTTCAGTACTGTCTTACAACATGGTGTACTGGGAAGGTTCAGTACTGTCATACAACATGGTGTACTGGGAAGGTTCAGTACTGTCTTAAAACATGGTGTACTGGGAAGGTTCAGTACTGTCTTACAACATAGTGTACTGGGAAGGTTCAATGCTGTCTTACAACATGATGTACTGGAAAGGTTCAATGCTGTCTTACAACATGTACTGGGAAGGTTCAATGCTGTCTTACTACATGATGTACTGGGAAGGTTCAGTACTGTCTTACAACATGGTGCACTGGGAAGGTTCACTACTGTCTTACAACATGATGTACTGGGAAGGTTCAATGCTGTCTTACAACATGGTGTACTGGGAAGGTTCAATGCTGTCTTACAACATGATGTACTGGGAAGGTTCAGTACTGTCTTACAACATGATGTACTGGGAAGGTTCAATGCTGTCTTACAACATGGAGTACTGGGAAGGTTCAGTACTGTCTTACAACATGGTGTACTGGGAAGGTTCAGTACTGTCTTACAACGTGGTGTACTGGGAAGGTTCAGTACTGTCTTACAACGTGGTGTACTGGGAAGGTTCAGTACTGTCTTACAACGTGGTGTACTGGGAAGGTTCAGTACTGTCTTACAACATGGTGTACTGAGAAGGTTCAATGATATCACACAACATGGTGTACTGGGAAGGTTCAGTGCTATCATACAACATGGTGTACTGGGAAGGCTCACTACTGTCTTACAACATGGTGTACTGGGAAGGTTCAGTACTGTCTTACAACATGGTGTACTGGGAAGGTTCAGTGCTATCATACAACATGGCGTACTGGGAAGGCTCACTACTGTCTTACAACATGGTGTACTGGGAATGCTCACTACTGTCTTACAACATGGTGAACTGGGAAGGTTCAGTGCTGTCTTACAACATGGCGTACTGGGAAGGCTCACTACTGTCTTACAACATGGTGTACGGGGAAGGCTCACTACTGTCTTACAACATGGTGTACTGGGAAGGTTCAGTGCTGTCTTACAACATGGCGTACTGGGAAGGCTCACTACTGTCTTACAACATGGTGTACTGGGAAGGCTCACTACTGTCTTACAACATGGTGTACTGGGAAGGTTCAGTGCTGTCTTACAACATGGTGAACTGGGAAGGTTCAGTGCTGTCTTACAACATGGCGTACTGGGAAAGTTCACTACTGTCTTACAACATGGTGTACTGGGAAGGCTCACTACTGTCTTACAACATGGCGTACTGGGAAGGCTCACTACTGTCTTACAACATGGTGTACGGGGAAGGCTCACTACTGTCTTACAACATGGTGTACTGGGAAGGTTCAGTGCTGTCTTACAACATGGCGTACTGGGAAGGCTCACTACTGTCTTACAACATGGTGTACTGGGAAGGCTCACTACTGTCTTACAACATGGTGTACTGGGAAGGTTCAGTACTGTCTTACAACATAGTGTACTGGGAAGGTTCAATGCTGTCTTACAACATGATGTACTGGAAAGGTTCAATGCTGTCTTACAACATGTACTGGGAAGGTTCAATGCTGTCTTACAACATGATGTACTGGGAAGGTTCAGTACTGTCTTACAACATGGTGCACTGGGAAGGTTCACTACTGTCTTACAACATGATGTACTGGGAAGGTTCAATGCTGTCTTACAACATGGTGTACTGGGAAGGTTCAATGCTGTCTTACAACATGATGTACTGGGAAGGTTCAGTACTCTCTTACAACATGATGTACTGGGAAGGTTCAATGCTGTCTTACAACATGGAGTACTGGGAAGGTTCAGTACTGTCTTATAACATGGTGTACTGGGAAGGTTCAGTACTGTCTTAGAACGTGGTGTACTGGGAAGGTTCAGTACTGTCTTACAACGTGGTGTACTGGGAAGGTTCAGTACTGTCTTACAACGTGGTGTACTGGGAAGGTTCAGTACTGTCTTACAACATGGTGTACTGAGAAGGTTCAATGATATCACACAACATGGTGTACTGGGAAGGTTCAGTGCTATCATACAACATGGTGTACTGGGAAGGCTCACTACTGTCTCACAACATGGTGTACTGGGAAGGTTCAGTACTGTCTTACAACATGGTGTACTGGGAAGGTTCAGTGCTATCATACAACATGGCGTACTGGGAAGGCTCACTACTGTCTTACAACATGGTGTACTGGGAATGCTCACTACTGTCTTACAACATGGTGAACTGGGAAGGTTCAGTGCTGTCTTACAACATGGCGTACTGGGAAGGCTCACTACTGTCTTACAACATGGTGTACGGGGAAGGCTCACTACTGTCTTACAACATGGTGTACTGGGAAGGTTCAGTGCTGTCTTACAACATGGCGTACTGGGAAGGCTCACTACTGTCTTACAACATGGTGTACTGGGAAGGCTCACTACTGTCTTACAACATGGTGTACTGGGAAGGTTCAGTGCTGTCTTACAACATGGTGAACTGGAAAGGTTCAGTGCTGTCTTAGAACATGGCGTACTGGGAAGGTTCACTACTGTCTTACAACATGGTGTACTGGGAAGGCTCACTACTGTCTTACAACATGGCGTACTGGGAAGGCTCACTACTGTCTTACAACATGGTGTACGGGGAAGGCTCACTACTGTCTTACAACATGGTGTACTGGGAAGGTTCAGTGCTGTCTTACAACATGGCGTACTGGGAAGGCTCACTACTGTCTTACAACATGGTGTACTGGGAAGGCTCACTACTGTCTTACAACATGGTGTACTGGGAAGGTTCAGTGTTGTCTTACAACATGGTGAACTGGGAAGGTTCAGTACTGTCTTACAACATGGCGTACTGGGAAGGTTCACTACTGTCTTACAACATGGTGTACTGGGAAGGCTCACTACTGTCTTACAACATGGTGTACTGGGAAGGTTCAGTGCTGTCTTGCAATATGTGTACACTGGTGTGTACTGATCACCAACACTGGTATGTGCTGAACACCAACTCTGGTGTGTGCTGGTCACCAACACTGGTGTGTGCTAGTCACCAACACTGGTGTGTGCTGGTCACCAACACTGGTGTGTGCTGGTCACCAACACTGGTGTGTGCTGGTCACCAACACTGGTGTGTGCTGATCAAAAACACTTGTGTGTGCTAGTAACCAACACTGGTGTGTGCTGATCATCAACACTGGTGTGTGCTAGTCACCAACACTGGTGTGTGCTGGTCTCCAACACTGGTGTGTGCTGGTCACCAACACTGGTGTGTGTTGGTCACCAACACTAGTGTGTGCTAGTCACCAACACTGGTGTGTGCTGGTCACCAATACTGGTGTATACTGGTCACCAACACTGGTGTGTGCTGGTCGCCAACACTTGTGTGTGCTGGTCACCAACACTGGTGTTTGCTGGTCACCATCACTGGTGTGTGCTGGTTACCAACTCTGGTGTGTGCTGGTCACCAACACTGGTGTGTGCTGATCAAAAACACTGGTATGTGCTGGTCACCAACACTGGTGTGTGCTAGTCACCAACACTGGTGTGTGCTAGTCACCAACACTGGTGTGTGCTGGTCACCAACACTGGTGTGTGCTAGTCACCAACACTGGTGTGTGCTGGTCACCAACACTGGTGTGTGCTGGTCACCAACACTGGTGTGTGCTGGTCACCAACACTTGTGTGTGCTGGTCACCAACACTGGTGTTTGCTGGTCACCATCACTGGTGTGTGCTGGTTACCAACTCTGGTGTGTGCTGGTCACCAACACTGGTGTGTGCTGGTCACCAACACTGGTGTGTGCTGGTCACCAACACTGGTGTGTGCTGGTCACCAACACTGGTGTGTGCTAGTCACCAACACTGGTGTGTGCTGGTCACCAACACTGGTGTGTGCTGGTCACCAACACTGGTGTGTGCTAGTCACCAACACTGGTGTGTGCTGGTCACCAACACTGGTGTGTGCTGGTCACCAACACTGGTGTGTG